>NC_084618.1:29292801-29357801 GCF_033978795.1 Nerophis ophidion | reverse complement strand
GTGCCTTAAAGGCACTGCCTTTAGCGTCCTCTACAACCTGTCGTCACGTCCGCTTTTCCTCCATACAAACTGCGTGCCGGCAAAGCCACGTAATATATGCAGCTTTTACACACACATAATTGAATGCAATGCATACTTGGTCAACAACCATACAGGTCACACTGAGGGTGGCCATATAAACAACTTTAACACTGTTACCAATATGCGCCACACCAAACAAGAATCACAGACACATCCGCACCGAACACAACATACAGAACAAATACCCAGAACCCCTTGCATCACTAACTCTTCCGGGACACTGCAATATACACACCCCGCCCACCTCATTGTTATTTTATTTTCAGATGTATTAGCCTGTGAAAACGTTAATGTTGATATTTACCTCAGAGGGCTGCAAATGGAAAAGAGGCATTATTATTTTTTTTTTTAATATTTTATTTAATGTACCATTGATGTTTTTTCGTTTGTTTTTTGATGGTTGCTTTTGCATGATTAAGTTATGTAAGAGTTGCTTGTTCCATATTCAGTGTTAAAACAAATCAGTGTTGAAAACTGAGCAATAATTAACGTTTTATTCATGCACTTTCTCTTGCTACTTCAAGGCTTGATTGTTTAAATCTTTGTTATTTTATTTTCAAATTTATTATGAGCCAGTGGAAAAACTTTATTTTTGATATGTACCTCCGAAGGCTGCAAATAGAAAAGAGGCACAAGATTTTTATTTGAATCTTGTTTGATATGCCATTGGTATTTTTAAATTGTTATTATTATTATTATTATTATTATTATTATTATTTGAGACTCAATGTTGCATGTCACTATAAAGTTATATAAGCCTTGCTTGTTCAATATTCAACGCAAAACTTGTTTGGGTCCCTATTAATAATTTGTTCAACCTCGGCCCGCGGCTTTGTTCAGTTTTAAATTTTGGCCCACTCTGTATTTGAGTTTGACACCCCTGCTTTAGACTAAACCTTGAGCTAAGGCTAAGTAAATTAGCATCCCCTATGCTTGCATGCACAATATTAAAGGGGAAAATTATCACCAGACCTATGTAAGCATCAATATATACCTTGATGTAGCAGAAAAAAGATCATATTACACGCACCAAGTCAAATCAGCTCTGTTATTTTCCGTTTTTTCGACTGTTTTCCCGTACCTTGGAGACAACATGCCTCGTGGATATCCTGCGACACTCAAAGCAGATGCATTTCCAACGATAAAGTCAACAAAATCTGCAATATTGGGAAATAGACCATCACTGCATCTGCCCGAGCGTGAGCTATTCAGGTACGACAGCAGTCTCTTCCCGCAGACGAGTGAGGTAAACCCCATGGATATGATTTATGCCACTTCTTTTTCTGTCTCATTTTGTCCACCAAACTTATAAGGTTGTGCATGAATGCACAAAGGTGAGTTTTGTTTATGTTATTGACTTATGTGGAGTGTGCTAATCAGACATATTTGGTCACAAAATGACTGCAAGCTAATCAATGCTAACATGCTATTTAGGCTAGCTGTATGTACATATTGCATCATTATGCCTCATTTGTAGCTATATTTGCATCCAGCTTTTCCCTCCACCCACATTTAATGCCAAACAAACACATACCAATCATTGGTTAGAAGGCGATCGCCTAATTCGTCCTCGCTTTCCTCCCGTGCCGCTGTCTGTCGTGATATGGCTCAATAGCTTCAGTTTATTTTTCAATTTAGTTTTTGCTACCTGCCTCCATACACCAACCATCCGCTTCAATACATGCGTAATCTGTTGAATCGCTTACGGCGCTGAAATCCGAGTCTGAATCCGAGCTAATATCGCTATACCTTTCTGTGCTATCCGCTATGTTTGTTTCTGTGTTGTCACGCTGTGAAGATAAGGATAATGGACGAGTAGATATAACGAGGGTTAAAATCAGGCAGTTTGAAGCCATTTTTCGGGATATTGCGTGATGGGTAAAATTTTTAGAAAAACTTGGAAAAATAAAATAAGCCACTGGGAACTGATTTTCATTGGTTTTAACCCTTCAGAAATTGTGATAATGTTCCCCTTTAATGAATATTCTCATTTACAGGCATCTTTGCAGCTCTAATGGAAAATCCCCCCTTCCTATTTTAACGCGCTCACCATCAACTCTGCTCTTTAGCCGCTTACAAAAAGGCCACAACTCAATCAGTCTCTCGTCCTCGGGAACCGGCGGCCTTTAAAAAATGACTCCGTACTCCGAGCTGACAGGCCCAAGACGTGAAGAGAGGAATTAATCTCACAGAGGTAACGCAGCGTAAAAAAAAAGTGCGGTGGAAGGTGGCTAATAAACTGACAAAGCACGTTGGTGCCGCAAGGAAATTCACAAATTCCACAGCACTTCCTCCGACAAAGTTAACAGTGATGAGATGACACTGTGTTTTCCACCTGTGTGACATCTGAGAACGTTCAAATAATTCCTATCATTAGTTGTACACATAAGTGAGTGTTGTGTTCCTGGGATGGCGGGGGTGTGTGAAGGATCAAGGATGATGCCAGTGATGATCGTTGAACTTAGACTAAGCTTTATTACGGGTCCTGCAGCACCTGGGGAGGATATAGCCCAGGGGTCACCAACGCGGTGCCCACGGGCACCAGGTAGCCCGTAAGGACCAGATGAGTAGCCCGCTGGCCTGTTCTAAAAAGAGCTCAAATAGCAGCACTTACCAGTGAGCTGTCTCTATTTTTTCAATTTTATTTATTTACTAGCAATCTGGTCTCGCTTTGCTCTGCATTTTTAATTCTAAAAGAGACAAAACTCAAAAATCCAAGAAAATATTTTAAAGACTTGGTCTTCATTTGTTCAAATGAATTACATTTATTTTTTTACTTTGCTTCTTATAACTTTTAGAAAGACAATTTTAGAGAAAAAAATACAACCTTAATAATGATTTTATGATTTTTAAACACATATACCTTTTTACCTTTTAAATTCCTTCATCTTCCTTCATGACAATTTAAATCAATGTTCAAGTAATTATTTATTTTTTTATTGCAAAGAATAATAAATACATTTTTATTTAATTCTTCATTTTAGCTTCTGTTTTTTCGACGAAGAATATTTGTGAAATCTTTCTTCAAACTTATTGTGATTAAAATTCAAAAAAAATATTCTGGCAAATCTAGAAAATCTTTAGAATCAAATTTAAATCTTATTTCAAATTCTTTTGAATTTTTTTTTTTAATTTTGTTCTGGAAAATCTAGAAGAAATAATGATTTGTCTTTGTTAGAAATATAGCTTGGTCCAATTTGTTATATATTCTAATAAAATGCAGATTGGATTTTAACCTATTTAAAACATGTCATCAAAATTCTAAAATTAATCTTATTCAGGAAAAATTACTAATGATGTTCCATAAATTATTTTTTTTATTTTTTCAAAAACATTAAAATTTCTCCTCTTTTTTTCGGTTGAATTTTGAATTTTAATGAGTCAAAATTGAAGATAAACTATGTTTCAAAATAAAATTGTCATTTTTTTTTCCTGTTTTCTCTTCTTTTAAACCGTTCAATTAAGTGTTTTTTTCATCATTTATTCTCTACAAAAAACCTTCCATAAAAGGAAAAAAAAATGTACGACGGAATTTTTCATATATACAGATTTATTTATTAAAGGTAAATTGAGCAAAATGGCTATTTCTGGCAATTTATTTAAGTGTGTATCAAACTGGTAGCCCCTCGCATTAATCAGTACCCAAGAAGTAGCTCTTGGTTTCAAAAAGGTTGGTGACCCCTGATCTAGCCAAAGGATATCTCTCCTCCAGCCAGACAGCCAGCTCTTATAAATATGATCGCATGTCACTTAGATGGATTCATAGCACTGGAGTTCACCATGACCATGTAAAGGCAGGTTCGTGTACGCACTTAAGAAACAAAGAGTTCCCTTAACCTTAGGCTTAGGCCATAACTAACTTATAGCGTTATCTAAACATGTACAGTATGTGGACTTAAAGGCCTACTGAAATTAGATTTTCTTATTTAAACGGGAATAGCAGGTCCATTCTATGTGTCATACTTGATCATTTCGCGATATTGCCATATTTTTGCTGAAAAGATTTATTAGAGAACATTGACGATAAAATTCACAACTTTTGGTCGCTAATAGAAAAGCCCTGCCTGTACCGGAAGTATGTGCGCGTGACGTCACCGGTTGTAGGGCTCCACACATATTCACATTGTTTTTAATGGGAGCCACCAGTAGTAAAAGCAATTCTTACCGAGCAAGCGACAATTTCCCGATTAATTCGAGAAAGATTCGTGAATTAGGATATTGATAGTGAAGGAATAGAAAAAATAAAAATAAAAAAGCGACGACTCCGGGCGACGGCAGTGTGAGCGTTTCAGATGTAATTAGACACATTTACTAGGATAATTCTGGAAGATCCCTTATCTGCTTATTGTTTTAATAGTGTTTTAGTGAGATTTTAAAGATTGTAAAAGATTGTAAAGACATACCTCGAGGTCGGATGGCTGCGGTGAACACGAAGTGTCTCAGAGAGAAGCCGAGGAGCCAAGCTCACAGCTGCCGCTGCTGCAGGACAACGGATAATCCAATGATGTCTCCGGTAAGATATATATCACAATTTTCCCTCCCAAAAACATGCTGGTTGACGTAGAGAAAACATGTTCGCTTGACCGCTCCGCTTCACAACAAACAAAGGAACATCGGCTGTGTCTCGGTGCTAAAGACAGCTGCAATCCACCGCTTTCCACCAACAGCATTATTTTTTATAGTCTCCATTACTAAATGAACAAATTGCAAAAGATTCAGCAACACAGATGTCCAGAATACTGTGTAATTATGCGGTTAAAGCAGACAACTTTTTGCCGCAAGTGGTTCAGCTGCTAATATTTCCTTACAGTCCGTGACGTCACACGTACGCGTCATCATTCTGTGACGTTTTCAACAAGAAACTCACAGGAAATTTAAAATTGCAATTTATCCATCCATCCATCCATTTTCTACCGCTTATTCCCTTTCGGGGTCGCGGGGGGCGCTGGCGCCTATCTCAGCTACAATCGGGCGGAAGGCGGGGTACACCCTGGACAAGTCACCACCTCATCGCAGGGCCAACACAGATAGACAGACAACATTCACACTCACATTCACACACTAGGGCCAATTTAGTGTTGCCAATCAACCTATCCCCAGGTGCATGTTTTTGGAAGTGGGAGGAAGCCTGAGAACCCGGAGGGAACCCACGCATTCACGGGGAGAACATGCAAACTCCACACAGAAAGATCCCGAGCCTGGATTTGAACCCAGGACTGCAGGAACTTCGTATTGTGAGACAGACGCACTAACCCCTCTGCCACCGTGAAGCCCTGGTCTTCACTTGTTTAAATAAATTCATTTATTGTTTTACTTTGCTTCCTGTAACTTTCAGAAAGAGAATTTTGGAGAAAATATACAACATTACAAATTATTTTAGGATTTTTAAACACATATACATTTTACCTTTTAAATTCCTTCCTCTTCTTTCCTGACAATTTAAATCAATGTTCAAGTAAATTTTATTTGTTTTTATTGTAAAGAATAATAAATACATTTTAATTTAATTCTTCATTTTAGCTTCTGTTTTTTCAAGGAAGAATATTTGTGAAATATTTCTTCAAACTTATTATGATTAAAATTCATAAAAAATTATTCCGGCAAACCTAGAAAATCTGTAGAATCAAATTCAAATCTTATTTCAAAGTCTTTTGAATTTCTTTTAAAAGTTTTGTTCTGGAAAATCTAGAAGAAATAATGATTTGTCTTTGTTAGAAATATAGCATGGTCCAATTTGTTACATATTCTTACAAAATGCAGATTGGATTTTAACCTATTTAAAACATGTCATCAAAATTGTAAAATTAATCTTAATCAGGAAAAATTACTAATGATGTTCCATCCATCTCCGTCTTCTTCCGCTTATCCGAGGTCGGGTCGCGGGGGCAACAGCCTAAGCAGGGAAACCCAGACTTCCCTCTCCCCAGCCACTTCGTCTAGCTCTTCCCGGGGGATCCCTAGGCGTTCCCAGGCCAGCCGGGAGACATAGTCTTCCCAACGTGTCCTGGGTCTTCCCCATGGCCTCTTACCGGTTGGACGTGCCCTAAACACCTCCCTAGGGAGGCGTTCGGGTGGCATCCTGACCAGATGCCCGAACCACCTCATCTGGTTCCTCTCGATGTGGAGGAGCAGCGGCTTTACTTAGAGTTCCTCCCGGATGGCAGAGCTTCTCACCCTATCTCTAAGGGAGAGCCCCGCCACACGGCGGAGGAAACTCATTTCGGCCGCTTGTACCCGTGATCTTATCCTTTCGGTCATGACCCAAAGCTCATGACCATAGGTGAGGATGGGAACGTAGATCGACCGGTAAATTGAGAGCTTTGCCTTCCGGCTCAGCTCCTTCTTCACCACAACGGATCGGTACAACGTCCGCATTACTGAAGACGCCGCACCGATCCGCCTGTCGATCTCACGATCCACTCTTCCCTCACTCGTGAACAAGACTCCTAGGTACTTGAACTCCTCCACTTGGGCCAGGGTCTCCTCCCCAACCCGGAGATGGCACTCCACCCTTTTCCGGGCGAGAACCATGGACTCGGACTTGGAGGTGCTGATTCTCATTCCGGTTGCTTCACACTCGGCTGCAAACTGATCCAGTGAGAGCTGAAGATCCCGGTCAGATGAAGTCATCAGGACCACATCATCTGCAAAAAGCAGAGACCTAATCCTGCGGTCACCAAACCGGAACCCCTCAACGCCTTGACTGCGCCTAGAAATTCTGTCCATAAAAGTTATGAACAGAATCGGTGACAAAGGACAGCCTTGGCGGAGTTCAACCCTCACTGGAAATGTGTTCGACTTACTGCCGGCAATGCGGACCAAGCTCTGGCACTGATCGTACAGGGAGCGGACCGCCACAATAAGACAGTCCGATACCCCATACTCTCTGAGCACTCCCCACAGGACTTCCCGAGGGACACGGTCGAATGCCTCCTCCAAGTCCACAAAGCACATGTAGACTGGTTGGGCAAACTCCCATGCACCCTCAAGAACCCTGCCGAGAGTATAGAGCTGGTCCACAGTTCCACGACCAAGACGAAAACCACACTGTTCCTCCTGAATCCGTGGTTCGACTATCCGGCGTAGCCTCCTCTCCAGTACACCTGAATAAACCTTAGTGGGAAGGCTGAGGACTGTGATCCCACGATAGTTGGAACACACCCTCCGGTCCCCCTTCTTACAGAGAGGAACCACCCCCCCGGTCTGCCAATCCAGAGGTACCGCCCCCGATGTCCACGCGATGCTGCAGAGTCTCGTCAACCAAGACAGCCCCACAGCATCCAGAGCCTTAAGGAACTCCGGGCGGATGCCGCCGAGGAGCTTTTTAACTACCTCAGCGACATCAGCCCCAGAAATAGGAGAGTCCACCACAGATTCCCCAGGCACTGCTTCCTCATAGGAAGACGTGTTGGTGGGATTGAGGAGGTCTTCGAAGTATTCCTTCCGCCTATCCACAACATCCGCAGTTGAGGTCAGCAGAACACCATCCGCACCATACACAGTGTTGATAGTGCACTGCTTCCCCTTCCTGAGGCGGCGGACGGTGGTCCAGAATCGCTTCGAAGCCGTCCGGAAGTCATTTTCCATGGCTTCCCCGAACTCCTCCCATGTCCGAGTTTTTGCCTCAGCGACCGCTGAAGCCGCACACCGCTTGGCCTGTCGGTACCTGTCCACTGCCTCCGGAGTCCTATGAGCCAAAAGGACCCGATAGGACTCCTTCTTCAGCTTGACGGCATCCCTCACCGCTGGTGTCCACCAAGGGGTTTTAGGATTGCCGCCCCGACAGGCACCAACTATCTTGCGGCCACAGCTCCGATCAGCCACCTCGACAATAGAGGTGCGGAGCATGGTCCACTCGGACTCAATGTCCAGCACCTCCCTCGTGACATGTTCGAAGTTCTTCCGGAGATGGGAATTTAAACTTTCTCTGACAGGAGACTCTGCCAGACGTTCCCAGCAGACCCTCACAATACGTTTGGGCCTGCCAGATCGGTCCGGCATCCTCCCCTACCATCGCAGCCAACTCACCACAAGGTGGTGATCGGTAGAAATTTCCGCCCCTCTCTTCACCCGAGTGTCCAAAACATAAGGCCGCAAATCCGATGACACAACTACAAAGTCGATCATGGAACTGCGGCCTAGGGTGTCCTGGTGCCAAGTGCACACATGGACACCCTTATGTTTGAACATGGTGTTTGTTATGGACAATCCGTGACGAGCACAAAAGTCCAATAACAAAACACCACTCGGGTTCAGATCCGGGCGGCCATTCTTCCCAATCAGGCCTCTCCAGGTTTCACTGTCGTTGCCAACATGAGCGTTGAAGTCCCCCAGTAGGACAAGGGAATCACCCGGGGGAGCACTTTCCAGTACTCCCTCGAGGGTACCCAAAAAGGGTGGGTACTCTGAACTGCTGTTTGGTGAGTAAGCACAAACAACAGTCAGGACCCGTCCCCCCACCCGAAGGCGGAGGGAGGCTACCCTTTCGTCCACTGGGTTGAATTCCAAAGTGCAGGCTTTAAGCCGGGGGGCAACCAGAATTGCCACCCCAGCCCGTCGCCTCTCACTGTCGGCAACGCCAGAGTGGAAGAGGGTCCAGTCCCTCTCGAGAGAAGTGGTTCCAGAGCCCTTGCTGTGCGTCGAAGTGAGTCTCAGCCGGAACTTCTCCACTTCGCGCACTAGCTCAGGCTCTTTACCCCCCCGTGAGGTGACGTTCCACGTCCCAAGAGCTAGCTTCTGAAGCCGAGGATCGGACCGCCAAGTGCCCTGCCTTCGGCTGCCGCCCAGCTCACATTGCACCCGACCTCTATGGCCCCTGCTATGGGTGGTGAGCCCATTGGAGGGGTGATCCACGTTGCCTCTTCGGGCTGTGCCCGGCCGGGCCCCATGGGAACAGGCCCGGGCACCAGGCGCTCGCCATCGTGCCCCACCTCCGGGCCTGGCTCCAGAGGGGGGCCCCGGTGACCCGCGTCCGGGCAAGGGAAATCTGGGTCCATGTTTTCTCTTCTTCATAGAGGTCTTCGAGCTGCTCTTTGTCTGATCCCTCACCTAGAACCTGTTTGCCTTGGGAGACCCTACCAGGGGGCATAAAGCCCCCGGACAACATAACTCCTAGGATCATTGGGACACGCAAACTCCTCTACCACGATAAGGTGGCAGCTCAGAGAGGAGCTAATGATGTTCCATAAATTCTTTTTTTATTTTTTTCAAAAAGATTCAAATTAGCTAGTTTTTCTATTCATTTTTTTCGGTTGAATTTTAAAGAGTCGAAATTGAAGATAAATCATATTTCAAAATTAAATTTTCATTTTTTTCGTGTTTTTTCCTCTTTTAAACCGTTCAATTAAGTGCTTTTTTCATCATTTTTTCCCTACAAAAAACCTTCCATAAGAGGGAAAAAAAATGTAGGACGAAATGACGGACAGAAATACCCATTTTTTCTATATATATATATATATATATATATATATATATATATATATATATATATAAATAGATAGATGGATAGATAGATTTATTTATTAAAAGTAAATTGAGAAAATTGGCCATTTCTAGCAATTTATTTAAGTGTGTATCGAACTGGTAGCCCTTCGCATTAATCAGTACCCAAGAAGTAGCTCTTGGTTTCAAAAAGGTTGGTGACCCCTGGTTTAAAACAAATAAAGTGCACTTTTGTGCAGGATGTCACTAAGATGACATATCAAAACAACACTAAATTAAACTTTACTTTTTGTACAGAACGCCACTACAATAGTTTAAAATAAATAAAGTGCACTTTTGTGAATGATGAGACACAAGATATTTCAATAGGCGTCAAAAATGAACTGCATAATAGGAAATCAACTAGTGTATGTCCTACGGTGTGGAAATAGTTGCTTCGGCATTTTGTGAGTGTGGCACTGAACGAAGATGTTGAAATGCGGAGTAAGCACTCTTCATTCTCTCGCGGGTGACTTTTCAAATGATGCTACAAATTATCAGTGGTGCTAATTTTTGTAGAAACGCTTCTGCCGCATAAATGTTCAACATATTCCTGCTTGAAGCCAAACCACCGACAGACGATGGACCCTGTGCTGTTTTTCTAGGGAATTAACTATTCCTCCATTTATTACCAGATTGGCACCTTCTCTCTCTCCTATTACGACCCGCAACACTCCGCTAGCATCACAGCTAATGTTACCATGTCGCTACCTCTCCGCTCTGCGGGAGCGTGTGACGTTGCTCACGTGACAGTATGTGACGTATGTAAGAAGGTGTGCTTGTTTAAAGTCTCTGTGAGAAGGAGAGACAAGAAAGACGGAGAAACGCATGCAGTTTAATACCCGCAGCTAAAAGCAACTGCGTGAGAACGTATACTCGAATATCACGATATAGTAATTTTCTATATCGCACAGAGACAAACTCACGATATATCGAGTATATCGATATATCGCCCAGTCCTAGATCTAGCCAAAGGATATCTCTCCTCCAGTCAGACAGCCAGATCTTATAAATATGATCGCATCTCGCTTCGATAGATTCATAGCACTGGAGTTCACCATGACCATGTAAAGGCAGGTTCATCCACGCACTTAAGAAACAAAGAGTTCCCTAAGCTTCGGGCTTAGACCATAACTAACTTAAAGCGTTATCTAAACATGTACATGTTTACTCAAAGGGATCTGACCCGACTCCTTGCATATCATAGGCGAGACCTGGGCAAAATACGGCCCCAATTTTCTCCATAATTTTTTTATACCTCTAACATCAAAACTGTAGCTGCCATTATCAGAATCAGAATCAGAATAGTTTTTATTGCCATTGTTTGAGAACGGGTTCACAAACTAGGATTTTTTCTTGGTGCAACATAAAACACATATAGAATAGGTAATAAAATGAGCTGTAACTGTCATGATCCGTGGTCCGGATAATGTTTTTGTTAAGGTCTGTAAGTTTTGGACTCCCTTAGTTCCTGTTTTTGTGCACCCTTTTTTGTAACCATGGGAGCTTATTGCATTCTTGCCAACCTTGAGACCTCCGATCTCGGGAGGTGGGGGGTGGGGAGTGGGGAGTGGGAGCCGTGGCCGGGGCGGAGGCGTGGTTGTGGCCTATAATTCACCAACTTGAGTATTTCATATATATCCATCCATCCATCCATTTTCTACCGCTTATTCCCATTCGGGGTCGCGGGGGGCGCTGGCGCCTATCTGAGCTACAATCGGGCGGAAGGCGGGGTACACCCTAGACAAGTCGCCACCTCATCGCAGGGCCAACACAAATAGACAACATTCACACTCACATTCACACACTAGGACCAATTTAGTGTTGCCAACCAACCTATCCCCAGGTGCATGTCTTTGGAGGTGGGAAGAAGCCGGAGTACCTGGAGGGAACCCACGCATTCACGGGGAGAACATGCAAACTCTACACAGAAAGATCCCGAGCCTGGCTTTGAACCCAGGACTGCAGGACCTTCGTATTGTGAGGCAGACGCACTAACCCTTCTTCCACCGTGAAGCCTATTTCATATATATTTCATATATAAATATATATATATATATATATATATGTATGAAATACTTGACTTTCAGTGATTTCTAGCTATATATATTTATTTTATTATATATACATATAAATAAAATAAATATTTGAATTTCCGACAGCACCCATCAAATACACAGTAATAAAAACACAGTTGTTCTACTAACTGTACTGTGCTTGCTGGTTACTAAAAAAATAACAACACTTACCTTTCACCATTTGAGTAACCTTTGTTCTGCCATTTGCGTATTGGCGAGCGATCTCCGAATCCGGGAACATATCCTTCACGGATTTGTTGTAGACATCCGCAAATGAGAACGGGATGTTGGCTATACTATCAGCATAGCCATCTTTGTCTCAGCATAAGATACACCATCGGGTCTCCATTTTGCGAGGTGGCCCATGATACTGGATTGTGAACGATGCTGCGCTGCGGACGCTTTGTGCTTCGCTGACCGTTCATGGCTGAGCATATCCGTTCGGCCGCCGTGTTCAATGGAGAAGTCTGTTCTACAAAATTTACAGGCAACATGCCCCTTCCCCTTCGAACTCTCCTGGATAAACTGAAATTCTTATTTCCAATCGTTCTGGAACTTGCAAGTGTATTTCTTCATTTTGCTCGTCGACGGTGTAATATATTGGGTTGGGGTCAATGACCAGGCGACATGATGAAGTTACGTCTCTCTACTGTGGGCTTCAGAACAGACTCCCTAATGCATGTTCCTTGACTGCACTTAAATGTAGAATATATGTAGAATATATTTACATTCTATTCTATTCTCTGTACAGTAGATGGCAGTATTGTCTTGTTTAAGAGGGTCACAACATTGCTGAGTCAGGTTCTCATGGAGCTGGAGGGGGCGTGGCCTCCAGCTTCGTCTGAAATTCGGGAGGTTTTCGGGAGAGGCGCTGAATTTCGGGAGTTTCCCGGAAAATCCAGGAGGGTTGGCAAGTATGGCTTATTGTTTCCACCTGTCTCTGATTGGTGCTCGGGACGCTCATCTGTTTCCCGAGCATTAATCAGAGGGACTATTTAAGCCTTCCTTTGCCGGTCAGTCGGCCTGACGTCATTGTTTGCTACATGCAAGTTTTGATTGTATCCTAGCCAATTCTAAGTGGTAGCCTTGTCCATGTGAGTATTACTTGTCCCTCGTCCATCCTAATTGATATCAATAGCTCCAAGTGCGATCAGCATGTTGTGCTTCCGGCTTGTTTTCTGTTTTTGTACTTCTTAGATTTCTACGAAGAAATCATGCTCCTACCTGCACGTTCTGTCCAGATTGGTCCGTCTACATTTCGGAAGAACGAACCCCGCAGACAATTGCGAAAACCTCACCGTGACAATAAGTGAGCTATCAGATCTTGTTATTGTTCATGTGCCTGATGGCCGAGGGGGAAAAAAACTGTTTAGGTGGCGAGAGGTGAGGGTCTGGATGGACCGTCGTCTCCTGCCCGAGAGGAGAGAGGAGTGCAGGGCTGTTATTAAATTACCGTAGGTCTTGAATTATAGAAAGTAATTAAAAGGTTGAAGTCGGCGCTTTTGAGTGTTATACGAGTTATTACGGTAATCTACGTCGCAGCAGCTCAGACGAGGAACAAAGCAGAATGGGCGGGGTTTGTTTTCAGAGCAGCCAGCCCGAAACGCATGTAACAGGAACAGATGCGGAAGCAAATTTTTACAACAAAGTTCTGCATAAAAGTGAGAATATATCATATTGAAGGTTTTTATTGCCCTTTGCATTCATATATTGCTGTTTGTTACATTTGTGTTGTGTTTTGCTTGATTGTAAAAGATTCTATCGAGGAGCTGGTCTGAGAAGTAAAAGAGGAGCGCTGTTCATATGTTGTTAATATTCAGTGTTTTATCATTCATAGTTAATATTATAAATCCCACTTTCTTTATTTTAATATGCATTTTGGGTGTCCCTTTCAGTGAAAAACTTTATAATTAAATTTAGTTTTTTTGAGGTGGTCTGTCAAAACCTTTTTAGAATTCTATCATACATTGTGACTTTGGTATTAGTGTTCCTGGAAAAAAAAGGGACCCAAAACACACATACTGTACAGCAGATTTTTACAGCTAAATGTGTTTGTATAATTTATACACATACACATTTTTTTATCTCAATATGGCCCCAGAGTCGAAATATTTGCCCAGCTCTGACATAGACAGATTTATTTGGCCGGGGGCTGGGCTGTATATACTGTGTGTGTGTGTGTGTGTGTGGTGTGTGTGTGTGTGTGTGTGTGTGTGTGTGTGGTGTGTGTGTGTGTGTGTGTGTGTGTGTGTGTGTGTGTGTGTGTGTGTGTGTGTGTGTGTGTGTGTGTGTGTGTGTGTGTGTATACACATGTTAGATCTGGAAAAAACACAGAGGCTATTTCATGCCTGTTTCGCAGGTTTCCCTGCTCTTCAGGGGATTTTTTAAAATCCCCTGCTAAACAGGTTTGTAGGAATGAAATAACCTTTGTGTTTTTTCCTGAACTAATGTCTATCCCACTCTACCCTGGTATTGAGCACTTGACTATATATATATATATATATATATATATATATATATATATATATGTATATATATATATATATATATATATATATATATATATATATTCCGAGCGCGATGATGTCATGTTATCAATGGGAAAATGCATTTTTAGGCAATACGATTTGCCTGAGCGGCTAGGAGACATCGAGAGTAACAAGCAGCAGAAAATGGATTGGAAAGGACAGATTAAAAAAAATATTAATATAAGAAAAAATAATAATAATGTATATATATTTTTTTTTTCTTACTTGGGACTTCCTACAGGCCTTAAATTGGGGGCCACTGTTCTAAAGCATTTATTAGTAGCCAGCGAGAAGGTATATTTTTTACGTGACGAATAGAAACAACGGAAGTATATTACCTGAGGGGGCGTGGCTACGGGATAGTGTTGCCAAAGTATATTACCTGAGGGGGCGTGGCTACAGGACAGCTTTGCCAAATGGGAAACGTTCTCTGAGTTCTTTGCATGCCTGTTATAGAATTTTACATTACATTGCCAATGATATTCAAGTTCGTGAATTATACACTGAAGCCTAAAAATTCTGTGGTACATTAGATAGATAGATAGATGGATAGTACTTCATTGATTCCTTCAGGAGAGTTCCTTCAGGAAAATTAAACATGGAACATGTTAGTGTTAAAAAGACAGCCAAAAGGGGTTGGTCGATGACAATACATTTTAAGGTAAAATATTATGTAGAAATGCACACAATTGCAAGAAACTTAGTCTTAATTTTTAGCATTTCCTCCTTTTTTGTCAGTTTTTTTCTTTTTTTTTCTCAAAGTGCACTCAGGAATGAGGCAAAAATTACAACGTCACCCTTAATTAATGGCCATACTTTAACTGTCCACAATAATGAACCAGTGTTTACCAGAACTGGCTGTTTGCTTGCCCCAAGGAGTGTAGGGTCTTACAAAATCTGGGAAAACATGTTTTTTCATAGTGTAGTAGTCAGAGTTGCCACTGACAGTTTGTTTGTGTTTTAGTTTCTCCTCTGTGTGTTTAGTATTTCCTGTCCTTAGTTCCTGTCTAGTGCTCTTATTTTGGTTCAGCTTCCTGTTCGTCTCCCTGTGTCCTGTTTTCACTCAGCTGCGGCTGATTGACATCTGGTCGCACCTGATGTCAATCGGCCTGCTCCTATTTTACCTGCTTTGTTCCTCCAGTCAGTGCTGGATCATTGTATTGTCGTTGCCTCATGTCACTCTTGTGTCTTTGCTACCTGTCGTGTCTGGCATCATTTCAGCTATTACCTGTCGTGCTACATCTTGTCCTGGTCGTCGTAGCGATAAGCTGTTTCTGTTAGCATTAGTTATTTCCAGTTTTTCTGTTTGCTATCCACTAGCTTCCACGCTAAAGTTCCTTTTTGTTTTCTAGCTTCCAGTGCTAGCTCCCTTAGTTTGTTATTTCGCCCACGTGCGTGCTTTTTGTTTGTTCTTGTTTAGTTTTAATTCAATCATGTTTTCATATTCTATGCCTGCCTCCGTCTCTGCATCTCGGGGTTCGACAACAACAAGCACCTGTGACAGTAGTAGATGCTACATGAGGTTTTACAAATGACAGTTTGACACTGGAAAATATTAATTTCTGATGGGAACAAAAAGGTTGTGTTGACAATCGTTAAAAAAACGGTCTTGATATTAGCGTGTTTTTACAGCGATCCCCCGTGCCACGGCATCCTTTCATCCCTCTCTCCGTAAACCTGTTCCGCTAAACGAGCCCTCGTCCGAGTTGTCGTTGGTTCGTCTCCGTCGACGCCCACCGACTAATGATGCAGAAACACGCGTGGCAATGAGCGAGTTTGAAGAATTAAGAAGCAAAGATGAATGCAAGTGAGGATCCCAACGCGAGGGCAGGGCCGGGCGATCTCTTCCACTTTTATTTTCATTTGAAAGGAAAACGGGCTTAACATGCAAGCGGTGTGTGTGTGTCTGTCAGGCGCACTTTGATGTGCCGCGGCTATCTATCATTAAGCATGGCGATGATTCCCACATAGAAGAAAGATGACTCGTTGGACTCGTTTTTTTTTTCTTCGTCTTTTTATTTTTTTTCATCATCAATAAAAAAAAGAGTATAACTTTCAAGTTCCCCTCGCCTTTAATTCCCGTATTTGTCCATAAATAGCCGGCCTGTGATGTAGCAAAGCGTCATTGTTTGGATGCGGCGTACACGCTGGCTAATGATGTGCAGGGTGCGTGGAGAGCTAATGTATGCTTGTCACCAGCATGCAGAACGTGCTGAATATGAACAAGGAAGGCGGGGAGAACATGAAATATTCTTTTTGATTATATATCCAGCTGCATTTTCTCACTCTGGGAATTTTTTTTTTTCTTGCTTTCAAGCAAATGTGCAGTACACAAGCACTTTGCAGTTTAGCAAATATGTCTCTCCTGGCGCCGGTTTACTGCTTAATCCTTCCCAGCAAATCCCAACCAGCACATCCACCCCAAGCTGGGGGGGCCGCCGTGGCTACAAAGGGAATTATTGACATTATTAATCTATCTGTTTGTGTCCTAAGCAAACGATCGGGTCGCTCGAAGCACTCTGAAGGCTTCCGCTTATCGGTAATGATGAGCGTGGCCTTGCTGGGGAGGGACGGGTTTTACTAAGGCGGACGGGGGTGGTATTTGCAGGAATACTAATGTTAGCGAGGGCGGTTTCTAGCGCAGGTTCTCTCATCTGTGGTTCTGTTCTGAAAGCTCATTAGGAGCGGGCCGATCAAAGAGCGAAGCAGCGGGCTCGTCACCCGGACTCTTTTTGTATCTATTTCACCAACATTGGGAAATTTGGGAGCTCGCAGCAGGACGCCCATCTTTGCTCTGTCAGCGTACCAGTTTTGAAGCGTTCGAGCTCCAAATTAAAATGGCGGTTTATCATTTCTTGGCTGGTTTCTTTTGTCACAAATTAAAGTTCGTGACTGTATTACATAGGAGTGTAACGGTACACAAACATTTCGGTTCGGTACGTACCTCGGTTTAGAGGTCACGGTATGGTTCATTTTTGGTACAGTTAGAAAACAACAAAATATAAATGTTTTGGTTATTTACCAAATTTGTAAACAATGGCGTAACATGCAGTAGATACAGTATACACACAGGGTCCATTGCCAGGGTTAATGTGGTCAACATATATAAATAAAAACTAAATAAGATAAGGTTCAGTTTCTTAGAACCTTTCTACATTTAAAGTGCTTTTTTGATTGATTGAGACTTTTATTAGTAGATTGCACAGTACAGTACATATTTCCGTACAATTGAGCACTAAATGGTAACCCCCAAATACGTTATTCAACTTCTTTAAGTCGGAGTCCACGTTAATCAACATTAAACCCCTCCTGGTGTTGCTCAGATGATATAAAATGACAAAACTTTTCTTCAACATATAAAAAGTGCAACATTAAACAGTTTCAAGTCAACTCAGCCTCAGATTAACTCCACCCCCCACCCCCAGCCTCGCTAACTTGGCAGTAAGAAGATATATGGGCTTATTGTTCTTCCACCATAGAAGTGGGTCAAAATCTAGTTTTAATGCAATACAGCAACCCCCTGCTTGTCTCTGAACGGGACAAGCGGTAGAAAATGGATGATCTTAAATGTGCTCCTATAAAAACATTTGTCATTGCTTTAGCCCTGCCTGGCTGGCCGAGGAGAGGCTGCTTGAATGCGGTGTTTGCGCCACGCTCCTCTTTCTCTTCTTTAAAGCGAGGAAGACTTGGGGGTGGTGCCGCTTCAAAGGGGTTAGCATGTTTGACGTGTTGGCAGAAGCATACCCTACTGCTGCTGAACAATGTCGGCAAACCTCCGTCCATTGTTGTATCGCACCGCGAAGCCGAAGTGTTCCCATAAGGGAGATGTTAACGAGGCAGGAGGGTCTTCCAGCTCTGGCTTTTGCATGTTGTCCTAGCCCGGTCGCTGCTAGTATGACGTATGTTGTGCCTCGCTCTGCATTGTTTACGCAACGTGCGGTGCGCTACCTAATATGTCCGCGTGGAAACTCGTTCGGTACACCTCCGAACCGAACCGAAACCCCCGTACCAAAACGGTTCAATACAAATACACGTACCGTTACACCCCTAGTATTACATACTGTATATCAATAAGAATACAAAGAATTTTAAAAAAGTTTGATGTACTGTATATGTGGGGTTTTTTTTCGTCAAAAGAAACCGAAAATGCCGCTTGCTCTCTGGTGACCAGGAAACGCGGTTGGTGATCACCGATCAGTATGACAGACATGCTAACAGCCAATCCCGTAACAGTATAAATTATCCTTTTTAGTTGCGCCGTCTTGTTGCCTCGCGGTTGATTCTCTGCATGGAGTGTGAAGAGACAGTAAACATTGGGCTTAAAATCACCCAAAATGTTTAGAATTGCAGTTAAGTTACACAAGTTGACACATGTTACTATTTACTATGTACACAACAAATAATACTATGATTTTCTAATTATGTATTCAACAAATCATGTTACTTTTTACTACAGTACGTACACAACCGATATTGTTACTACTTGCTAACTATATTCCCAACAAATAATGTTACCATTTAATGATTATGTATGCAACAAAACTAATTACTATTTACTCTGTACTCAAATAATGCTACTATCTACTATGTTCTGGACAAATATTGTAACTATTTACTAACTATAAACACAATAAATAACATTAATGTTAACTAAGTACCATATTTACACAACAAATAATATTATTTACTAACTATGTCCAAAACAAACAATGTTACTATTTACTATGTACTGCGATAAGGTGGCGACTTGTCCAGGGTGTACACCGCCTTCCGCCCGATTGTAGATGAGATAGGTACCAGCGACCCCCGTGACCCCAAAGGGAATAAGCGGTAGAAAATGGATGGATATTTACTATGTACACAGCAAATATTGTTACTATTTACTAACTATATACTCAACAAATAATGTTATTATGTAATAAATATTTATAAAACAAATACTGTTACTATTTACTAACTACTGTATGTACACAACAAATAATATTACTATTTACTAACTTTATACTCAATGAATACTGTTCCTAATTAATAACTATGAACACAACAGATAGTGTTACTATTTACTAACAGTGTAGTGTGTACAACAAATATTACTATTTACAAACTATATATTCAATGAATAATGTTCCTGTTTAATAACTATGGACACAATAGATAGTGTTACTATTTACTAATCGTGCATACAACAAATAATGTTACTATTTACGATGAACACAACAAATAATATTACTATCTACGTTTGTAATAATTGTGTTCAAACAAACAATGTTACTATTTACTAACTACAGTATGTACACAACAAATAATGTTACTATTTATAATGAACACAACAAATAATTTTACTATCAGTTACAAACCATGTGTACAACACATATTACTATTTACTAACTATTTATGCAAAAAATATTATTTACTATGTACACAACAGATAGTGTTACTATTATTTACTAACTATGTACACAACAGGTAGTGTTACTATTATTTAGTAACTGTACAAAACAAATGTTACTATTTACTAACTGTATACTTAACAAATAATGTATGCAACATATAATGTCATTTGCTCACTGTATACTAAACAAAAAATGTTACTATTTAGTATGTACACAACAAATAATAGTCGGCCAATAGTAACAAATAGTGTTACTCTTTACTATAAACACAACAAATAATGTTACTGTTTACTTTAAACACAACATATAATGTTACTATTTACTTTGTACGCAACAAATGTTTCTATTTACTAACTGTATATTCAACAAATAATGTTATTATTTACTGTGTATGCAACAAATAATGTTACTATTTACTTTGTAAGAAATGAACATTACTATGTACTATGTACACTACAAATACTGTCACTATTTTCTATGTACACCACAAAAAATATCACTATATACTATGTACACCACAAATAATGTTACTATTTACTAAATGTGGACACAGCAATAAGTGTTCCTATTGACGGAAATAGATATCTACATTTATCCATATTTTAGAGTTATTTCTTTTTATTCATATTCATAATTTAAACTAGCTAGTGTTCTTCCATTTGTTCTCTTTCTGTTTGTCCGCAAGAAAACTGTGTGTTAGCCTTGAAGCTTTGGAATGTAGGAAGTTGGAGTACCCCCTAAAAATCTTATCTTTAGTTGAACAAAGGACATGTATGTCCCATCTGGGGAGGGTGGAGGCTGGTTGAGTATTCAAGAAGTAGTGTGTTCCCATTCGAGAGTTAGATCGATTTGGGCAATGCGATTGAAAGCTTGTGTCTGGATTGGTCTCCCAAAGCTTTGGTAATAAAATATCAAGATAAGCTACTCATTGCCTGGGATTCATTGAAAATCAGCTTATGTGTCATTGAAAGAACTTTTAGAGACCGGCAGTTTAAATTCCCAAAAGAGGAACGCCTGGTCGAACGCAACACTATTTACAATTAACATTACAAATAATGTTACTATAGTATATCCTAACAATGTTCACATTATTATTTTCATTGTTTATGAATGAAATAGATAAATGAACTGAAATGAATGTTAATATAGTATTTTCTAAGTATGTGTACAGGAATAAGTATTCCTATTTTCTTATGTACACAACTAATGTTACTGTAGTATTTACTATGTGCACAGCAATAAGTGTTGGTATTTACACACAATTTACATTACAAATGGCTTTACTATTCACTATGTACACAACAAATGACGTCAGCGTTGTATTAAATATTTACACCTCTACAGCGGATGTTTTTCTCTGATAGGAAGTAATATAGGGCTTCACGGTGGCAGAGGGGTTAGTGCGTCTGCCTCACAATACGAAGGTCCTGCAGTCCTGGGTTCAAATCCAGGCTCATGTTCTCCCCGTGAATGCGTGGGTTCCCTCCGGGTACTCCGGCTTCCTCCCACCTCCAAAGACATGCACCCGGGGATAGGTTGATTGGCAACACTAAATTGGCCCTAGTGTTTGAATGTGAGTGTGAGTGTATTCTGTCTATCTGTGTTGGTCCTGCAATGAGGTGGCGACTTGTCCAGGGTGTACCCCGCCTTCCGCCCGATTGTAGCTGAGATAGGCGCCAGCGCCCCCCGCTACCCCGAAAGGGAATAAGCGGTAGAAAATGTATGGATGGAAGTAATATACAATGAAATAATCTGTTCCAGGGCCAAACTGTTACTATTCTAGAAACTCTGACAGTGTTCTGCTTTCAATGCAACATCTTGTGCAGACCACATGTCCACTTGGAACATCATCAGCTAACAAGGAATGATAACACTCTTCCCGTCTGTTCCCCGGTCAGTTGTGGTGTTTTTTGAACGCGTGTGTTTCTGCTTACAAACACACCTGCGAGCACACGCGGGGCCTGGAAACACAAGCGTTCATTCATGTAGGCTGGTTGAATGACCTCCCAGCGCTGGGGGGAGAGCTGACCATGTGCCTGGCTTACTGTATCGGTGATGCCAAGTACCACAATGTGGGATCATCTCATTCACTCCCTGAGAAAAAAGCGCGTGCGGTTTGGACGAATACAGACATAATTTTTTTTGCTAACATTGTTCACGCAGCACAGGATCCATTCAAAGTCTTGGTGTGCATGACAGTGCATCATTTACTGGAGGTCATTTCAGGAGGGAAAAAGTGCAATATATATATATATATATATATATATATATATATATATATATATATATATATATATATATATATATATGCACACCCCGTTTCCATATGAGTTGGGAAATTGTGTTAGATGTAAATATAAACGGAATACAATGATTTGCAAATCCTTTTAGACCCATATTCAATTGAATGCATGACAAAGACAAGATGTTTGATGTTCAAACTCATAAACTTGATCTTTTTTATGCAAATAATAATTAACTTATAATTTAATGACTGCAACACGTGCCAAAGTAGTTGGGAAAGGGCATGTTCATCACTGTGTTACATCACATTCTCTTTTAACAACACTCAATAAACATTTGGGAACTGAGGAAATTAATTGTTGAAGCTTTGAAAGTGGAATTCTTTACCATTCTTGCTTGATGTACAGCTTAAGTTGTTCAACAGTCGGGGTCTTGTTGTCGTATTTTACGCTTCATAATGCGCCACATATTTTCGATGGGAGACATGTCTGGACTGCAGGCGGGCCAGGAAAGTACCCGCACCCTTTTGGTACGAAGCCACGCTGTTGTAACACGTGGCTTGGCATTATTTTGCTGAAATAAGCAGGGGTGTCCATGATAACGTTGCTTGGATGACAACATATGTCATCCAAAACCTGTATGTACCTTTCAGTATTAATGATGCCTTCACAGATGTGGAAGTTACCCATGTCTTGGGCACTAATGCACCCCCATACCATCAAACAGATGCTGGCTTTTGAACCTCGCGTCAATAACAGTCTGGATGGTTCGCTTCCCCTTTGGTCCGGATGACACAATGTTTAATATTTCCAAAACCAATTTGAAATGTGGACTCTTCAGACCACGGAACACTTTTGGACTTTGCATCAGTCCATCGTAAATGATCTCGGGCCCAGAAAAGCCGGCGGCGTTTCTGGATGTTGTTGATATATGGCTTTCGTTTTGCGTAGTAGAGCTTTAACTTGCACTTACAGATGTAGCGACAAACTGTATTTAGTGACAGTGGTTTTCTAAAGTGTTCCTGAGCCCATGTGGTGGTATCCTTTAGAGATTGAAGTCAGTTTTTTATACAGTGCCGTCTGAAGGATCGAAGGTCACGGTCATTCAATGTTGGTTACGTGGAGTAATTTTTCCAGATTCTCTGAACCTTTTGATGATATTATGGACCGCAGATGTTGAAATCCCTAAATTTCTTGCAATTGCAATTTGAGAAACTTTGTTCTTAAACTGTTTGACTATTTGCTCCCGCAGTTGTGGACAAAGGGGTGTACCTCACCCCATCCTTTCTTGTGAAAGACTGAGCATTTTTTGGGAAGCTGTTTTTATACCCAATCATGGCACCCACCTGTTCCCAAATTGGCCTGCACACCTGTGGGATGTTCCAGTATTTATTGCCACCTTTCCCAACTTCTTTGTCATGTGTTGCTGGCATCAAATTCTAAAGTTAATGATTATTTGCAAAAAAAAAATGTTTATCAGTTTGAACATCAATTATGTTGTCTTTGTAGCATATTCACCTGAATATGGGTTGAAAATGATTTGCAAATCATTGTTTTCCGTTTATATTTACATCTAACACAATTTCCCAACTCAATACGGAAACAGGGTTCGTATGTGTATGTGTGTGTATGTGTGTATATATATATATATATATATATATATATATTTATATATATATATATATATTATGACTAGAGGCGTGTGCACCGTTCAAAAAATAAAAAGACACTAATACTGGACTTTCAGGACCACTCAACCCCCCACAACCCCACCCCACTATTTGCAAAGCACTGATACTTTTACAGTTCACAATAACTTCCTGCTATTGTTGCTGCCTCTGAAAAGTGACTTCAAAAGGGGACTGCAGGAGTGTTTGGTTGGTCGTGTTCTTGCGCGTTCATCACCAATTGGATTCAGGTGACACACGGGGCTGCACACCTGTTGCTATCTTTGCGGCGAACGTCGCTAACTAGGTTACTGTGCCGACATGATAGCGGCGGTACTATCAGTGCGACGGATGCTGTCGACGCGGCTCAGCAGATGCAGCTTCTTTTGCTAAAAGCGGTCCTGGAAAGTTGTCAGCTTCTACTGAACACCTGCTGCTTTTCTTGCCTGCTTTTCTTCTTCCGCGTCTTTCGTCCTTTGCAGGCTGACTGTGGAGGCATAATGAGCAGGGGGGTTGTTATTACCCTGTCCTCCTTTTTGCATCGTTACACGCTTTCACACAGACGTGTGTGTGTGTGTGTGTGTGTGTGTGTGTGTGTGTGTGTGTGTGTGTGTGTGTGTGTGTGTGTGTGTGTGTGTGTGTGTGTGTGTGTGTGTGTGTGTGTGTGTGTGCGTGCGTGCGTGCGTGCGTGCGTGCGTGCGTGCGTGCGTGCGTGCGTGCGTCCGTGTGTAAGGGCTCATTTATTATAGCAGAGACATTTGCCAAGGTCCAACCATTCTAAAATGTGGTGACTTTTGGCCTTGAATTAAAAAATATATATAATTTAACCAATTCTGCAAAAAAAAAAAAAAAAATGAAGGACATTCACAAAGAAGCATGTAAGCTTCTTTTGGATGGACGGATGAAACTTCATGACTTCATTTTGTTCTTCACATGAAGGAAGCACGAAATTAAATGTTTCAGTACGAACCCGTCCAAGAACAGGGGGGGCAGAATGGGGAAACTGATCAGGTCGCCCCGTAAAAACAGGTAAGAAAATTGGTAAGCATTGAAGGAAGAGGAGGAAAAAAAATAAACTCATGGGGGGGTTAGTAAGAGACCAGGGAAAAAAAACTCTCTTACACATATTACAACCATACTTGCCAACCTTTAGACCTCCGAATTCGGGAGATGAGGCGGGGTTGGGGTGATGGAGGGGGGTTGGTGGTAGCGGAGGTGTATATTGTGGCTTCCCGGAAGAGTTAGTGCTGCAAGGGGTTCTGGGTATTAGTTCTGTTGTGTTTATGTTGTGTTACGGTGCAGATGTTCTCCCAAAATGTGTTTCTCATTCTTGTTTGGTGTGGGTTCACAGTGTGGTGCATATTTGTAACAGTGTTAAAGTTTTTTATACGGCCAGAATGGGGACACTGATCAGGTCGCCCCGTAAAAACAGGTAAGAAAATTGGTAAGCATTGAAGGAAGAGGAGGAAAAAACTAAACTCATGGGGGGTTAGTAAGAGACCAGGAAAAAAAAACTCTCTCACACATAATACGACCATACTTGCCAACCTTAAGACCTCCGAATTCGGGAGATGAGGGGGGGTTGGTATGGTGGAGGGGGGTTGGTGGTAGCGGAGGTGTATATTGTGGCGTCCCGGAAGAGTTAGTGCTGCAAGGGGTTCTGGGTATTTGTTCTGTTGTGTTTGTTGTGTTACGGTGTGGATGTTCTCCCAAAATGTGTTTCTCATTCTTGTTTGGTGTGGGTTCACAGTGTGGCGCATATTTGTAACAGTGTTAAAGTTTTTATACGGCCAGAATGGAGACACTGATCAGGTCGCCCCGTAAAAACAGGTAAGAAAATTGGTAAGCATTGAAGGAAGAGGAGGAAAAAAACTAAACTCATGGGGGGGTTAGTAAGAGACCAGGAAAAAAAAAACTCTTACATATATTTTTTTTTTTTTTTTTTTTTTTTTTTCCAAGATTGCGCTGCTGTAGTGGCTGCTGTAGGCAGGAGCTCTGTGCTCTTGTATCATCCTTTTGTGTTTCCCTCTTGTTTTCATGTGTTATTATATTTTTTTGCCTTTTGGTCCGGGACCCTTTGGGACTGTGTGACAAGGGGTGGCACTTTCGTGACCTCTGTGGTGCTTTTTTTGTGGACTTCTGGATCTGCCTCCCGGGAGCCTTTTGGCCATGGAGACCAGCTGCTGGGTGTCTGCTACACCAGAGTCTGTTTGGAGGGACTGGAGGAGATGCGGATGAGGGGACAGGGCTGCGGAGCTAGCACTGAGCGCTGGGACGGAGAGGCTCCAAGGTGTCTTGGCTGGGTGAGCAGGTGTCCCCCCCCCTGTTTACCTGTATGTCATCTTTTTTGTAAGGGGCGCTGGAAGCCGGCAGACCCGTCAGCGATCCTGTTCTGTCTCCCTGTAATGTTTGTCTGATCTTGAATGGGATTGTGCTGAAAATTGTAATTTTCCTGAAGGAACTCTCCTGACGGAATAAATAAAGTACTATCTAATCTAATCTAATCTAATCTAATAATACAACCATACTTGCAACCTTGAGACCTCCTAAGTCGGGATATGGGGGTGGGGGTGGTTGGTGGTAGCGGAGGTGTATATTGTGGCTTCCCGGAAGAGTTAGTGCTGCAAGGGGTTCTGGGTATTTGTTCTGTTGTGTTTATGTTGTGTTACGGTGCGGATGTTCTCCCAAAATGTGTTTCTCATTCTTGTCTGGTGTGGGTTCACAGTGTGGCGCATATTTGTAACAGTGTTAAAGTTTTTTATACGGCCACCCTGTATGGCTGTTGACTAAGTATGCCTTGCATTCACTGATGTGTGGGTAAAAGCCGCATATATGTATTATGTGACTGGGATGCCACACCGTTTGTATGGAGGGAAAGCGGACTTGACGACAGGCTGTAAAGGACATTAAAGGCAGTGCCTTAAAGGCACGCCCCCAATATTGTTGTCGGGTGAAAATCCAGAGAAATTCGGGAGAATGGTTACTACGTGAGATTTTCGGGAGGGGCACTGAAATTCGGGAGTCTCATGGGAAAATCTGGTGGGTTGGCAAGTATGATAATGACATAAAACTCCAGACTTGCAAAGAGGGAGCGGCGGGGCGGATATCCAACCTGAAGCTGGCCGCCACCCCCAGCGTCGCTTTGTTTTCTGTAATACAACATGGGGTAAAAAGTCGGAGGGTAGGATATGTGTGTATTTTCTTTAGATGCGTGTGTGTATAAGCCTGCTGAATGACTATGTTCAGCCACCTTGGTGCTCTCGCTAAGGCAATAACAGCGCCAGTCAGTCCAACAAAAGTTAACAAACATGTGTACTTGTACATCCGTGAGTGATAAGTTTGTTGCGTCTTTGCTGCACTGTCTACCAGGGGAACCTCGAAATTACAACCCTGCCAGGTCCAATGCAGGCAGCGAATACAATCCAGATTAGAATGTTTGTGTTTGAGCAAGCAAAAACAAATTTTAACTTTTCTCTTCAATTGTCTACTTCTAGTCATCATACTCCACTGCCAAAAACATGCACATGGGGATACATTGATTGGACACACCACATTGGCCCTACTGTGTGATTGTAAAGGGAATAGGTTGATTGGCAACACTAAATTGGCCCTAGTGTGTGAATGTGAATGTTGTCTGTCTATCTGTGTTGGCCCTGTGATGAAGTGGTGAGTTGCCGGAATGCAGCTGAGATAGGCTCCAGCACCCCCCGCGGCCCCAAAAGGGACAAGTGGTAGAACATGGATGGATGGATACTTCACCATGCAGCTCAGACAGGGTCCCCGAGATGTTGTCCGGTTTGCAATTTAGTCCAAAATCACATAAGTCTGAGTGCCCAGACCTCAGTGCCTGCATACTCCAAACATTTGTGGCAGCTTTAAGGTACTTTAAACGACTGCCAGCATCTTCCAATCTGTCGATACACCAGCAGATGTCCCGATATCATGATTCCGAATCGGGAGATACCTTCAACATCATCGTGCCTTTTGACAATTTTGTGTCGCCAGGCACGCGGCATGCCGTTTCTCCTAAGAGTCCGTCGTGTGTTCAGCAACAAACATTCAATCAGGACAGGCAGGTTCCTCCGAACCTTGGTTTTGAGTTATGTATAGAGATGTCCGATAAATGGCTTTTTTGCCCATATTCGATATTGTCCAACTCTTTATTACCAATTCCGATATCAACCGATACCGATACTGCCTGGTATAGTGTACAACAGGAAATTATAAACTGGGTCCAATCTGCCCTGCTCTAACGTATTTGTATGAGTAACAAAAAAGTGCTGCAAGCTAGTGGTGAGTGCTTGAAGTTGCCTACCAGTCAGCCAGAGCTTCTGAAATGCTGCTTTGAGACAGGGCAGCTCAGTTCACTGCAAGCTGTAAAGTGTGCGCCATACAGGGCAGACTAGCCATACCAAACTCCACCGTAGCTTTTGACATACTGCGTGCGTTGTCCTTGACCACACTGTGGGCTTTTTTGTTGTATTTTTGTTTTTTCTCGGCAGAGTCTTTAAGCAACAACTGTGTGGTACTACTTTTTTTCGGTGTTTGCTTTTCATCCATCTACCGTTTATATTCATTCATCTTGTATCTCCTTATGATTCTTGAAGAGGTGGGAGATCAAATTGCTCGTATTAAGGGAAGACGTCTTGGTTCCTCCTCGTATAACCAACTTTTTACAATCATCGCAAATTGCTAGTTTTTTATCCGTCAAAATAATCCCAAAACCAGAGACATGGTGTCGTTAGTCAGTCACCGAGCGAGCTGGCTTGTTAGCCACGGCTACAGCACCGGCATCAACACACTCTTGATGTTGTTATGCTCCGCTCGCGGCAGTTTGATGAGGTCATCAAGCGTCGCCAGTAAACCCGCTGCAGTCGTCAACTCATGTGTTGTGTTGGGGAGGGGAGAGGGGAGGGGCTGCGGACTGGGAGACCTAACTGCTCTGTACTTTTCCCTACCTGCTTGTTTAACCGGATATGTACCGCTCCGTACAGCGGCATTTTAAAAAGTCATACATTTTATTTTTTTGAAACCGATGCCGATAATTTGAGATTCTACATTTTAAAGCATTTATCGGCCGATAATATCGGCAGGCCGATTTTTAGTTTTATTTCATTCTTGTGTTTACTTTCCAGTTTATTGAGCGCTTTTCTAAACGTATGTCCTCGTTCAGTGATCTCCACCAGCTGTTTTCGTTAATCACAACCCCTGATATAACCGATCTTGCCACTCAACTGAAACGGGTACTTTATTATGTTCGGTTCTTCCTCGTTCTAAAACAGTAAATTGTGTTATGCTAGCTCCTTGCTACTACTTGTGTTTAGTCCCTAAATGCTACGCTAAGTTTCTCTCGTGTCATTATGCTCTGGCGAAAGATTGTTCGCCTCCTCTTTTATTTGGACTTTCCCTGATTACATGGCAACAGCTGTTTCTAAGGGTTGGGGGTTGTAAACAGCCATGGCCTTTGATTAAAACAGTTCAAAGAAAAGGTCATATAGGCCGTAAGGTGAACCCGTTTTTCGTTTCATTTCGTTCCCATGTCTGGGCGCTAAATAATTTTTGGTTTATTAAAAAATATATTTTGGTTTTCAATGAGAAAAAAAAAGTTCCCCACTGAACATGACAAATTTTTAAAATTAGTGTTTAAAGTCGGGACTATTTCTTGCTTGGCGTAACAATATTTTCGTCTCAAGAGGTGACGTTTTTGTCATGTGCTTCACATTCGACCAATTGGGTAGCCGCGCAGATTCAAGATGGCGATGTCAACGTCTGGCTGTGAATAGGAAAATACTATAAAACAGCTAAAACACCTTTAAAAAGTTCAAAAAAAGAAAAACAAAATATGCTACATACATGTTACGTCTGTTAGGAATGAAGAGGTGAATGATTTCACCATCAGAAGGTGGGATACTTACAGGAATTGTTTAAAACGGTGGCTTTGCTGTGATGCAAGTCTTTTAAAGTAGCCGAAACATTTAAATCCTGTATCGATGTTGAATTTAAAGATATTCCCGATGACGCTGGGCTTCACCCGGCTTGTTACCGGCGGTTCATTGATAAGAAGCGTTTGGATTCTGCCGAAAAACTGGCCAAACGGCTGGATGTGGGTCAAGATGAGTTTGTGGGATCGGACAACGCTTCGGACTCGACAAGCTGCATTCCAAAGAAAAAACTAAGATCGAAGACGGGCCGGCCTATCGGTTCTGTTGGCCCTGTGTTCCCTGCCATTTGTATCATTTGCAAGAAAACGGACGATAGAATTACCGTGGGAGGCAACCGGCAGAAGGACCATTTTTCACAGGCAGAAACGCTTTCAGCAGGTAAACACACACTCTACACCAGGGGTCACCAACCTTTTTGAAACCAAGAGCTACTTCTTGGGTACTGATTAATGCGAGGGGCTACCAGTTTGATACACACTTAAATAAATTGCCAGAAATAGCCAATTTGCTCAATTTACCTTTAATGAATAAATCTATGTATTTTTTTTTCTTTGTCATGAAAAAGGGACGTTTTTGTCATGAAAAAGGGAGGTTTTTGTGGTTGGTGCACTAATTGTAAGTGTATATTGTGTTTTTTATGTTGATTTAATTTTTTTTTTTTTTTTTTTAAAGAAAAATTAATAAAACATTCTTCTGCGGCCCGGTGGTTGGGGACCACTGGTGTAATATATTGGGTTGGAGTCAATAACCAGGCCAGGTGATGAAGTTACGTCTCTTTACTGTGGGCTTCAGAAGTTGAACAGACTCCCTCACTTTCCGTCAGATTTTGTCTGCTTGCCGGGAACTCATTGAAACACAAAGTTTTGTGATAACTTGATACAATTATTCTGATATTTAGCCTCAAACCAAGATGGTTTGAGGCTATGAGTAGAATTTAATTCGGAGCCCCTCTCATTCTGCAGAGACTCCTCCCACCCCACCAAGAACTCTTTTCACTGCTGGACTCTAGAAAGAGGTTCCGCAGCCTCATAATAACCCCCTCAATTCCCCCCCAAAACTGATTAACTCGCTGGAATATAAAGACAATATAACATACATCAATAAACGTGGATGCATATGCAGAAGTGCAATAATTTATCCGTACAGTAATCTATTTATTTATATCTGCACCTTAGTGCTATTTTATCCTGCACTACCATGAGCGAATGCAACAAAATGTTGTTCTTATCTGTACTATAAAGTTCAAATTTGAATGACAATGAAAAGAAAGCCAAAGTCTAATTACAAGTTTCTTTAAATTTGTTTGCGCTTTGTGACGAGTGAATGAAATGAATCAAATACCCGATTCACTTTCACAAGAACTTTGAGCCAATGAAAAGAATCAAGTTCCCATGCATGAATACTTATTACCGCGTAGCGTAAAAAGCAAAACAAATACAAACGAGTCAACACCATGAGGCTCCATAAATTATTCATATCAAATGTTGAAACGCGCATTGTTAAAATTCAAATGTGAGCACACGCACACACACACGCACACACTACATGTTTGTAGACGAGCCTTTATAGTAAGTCACTCTGTTTTTATTCCCCAGTAGCAAGAACGTCTAGCACAAGCCTGAACATAAATGTAAATCCTAACTTTTCAAACCTCAAAAGAGGGCGCGGCCTAAAGAGGATGCACAGTATACTTGTTCAAGGTACACACTTTTAACAGTACTTCATTTCCCCTGGGGGGGGGGGGGTTGCCCACATTTCACTGGCGTCCCACTGGGTGTAAATTCTCCTTGCCCTTATGTGGGTTCTTCCGAGAATGTCGTAGTCGTAGTGGTTTGTACAGTCCTTTGAGACATTTGTGATTTAGGGCTATATAAGTAAACATTGATTGATTGATTGATTGATTGATTGATTGATTGATTGATTGATTGATTGATTGATTGATTGATTGATACTGTGTCCACTTACTTCCTGAGTGAGGGAATTTGTCCTAAATTAATTATTTTCATTGCACACGTACATGCAATATTGACCTTCTCGTTCTTTTGTGTGATTTGCAACCATTTTTGCCAACCTTGAGACCTCCGAATTCGGGAGATTGGGGGGGTGTTTGAGGTGGGCGGGGTTGGACGGGGGCGGGATTTGGTGGTAGCAGGGGTGTATATTGTAGCATACTGGAAGAGTTAGTGCTTCAAAGGATTCTGGGTATTTGTTTCGTTGTGTTTATGTTGTGTTACGATGCGGATGTTCTCCCGAAACGTGTATGTAATTTTTGTTTGGTGTGGGTTCACAGTGTGGCGCATATTTTGTAACAGTGTTAAAGTTGTTTATACGGCCACCCTCAGTGTGATCAAGTATGCCTTGAATTAAAAGCTGCATATATTATATGACTGGGTCAACACGCTGTATGTACGGAGGAAAAGCGGACGTGACGACAGGTTGTAGAAGACGCTAAAGGCAGTGCCTTTAAGGCACGCCCCCAATATTGTTGCCCGGGTTGAAATCGGGAGAAATTCAGGAGAATGGTTGCACAGGAGATTTTCAAGAGAGGCACTCAAAATCGTAAGTCTCCAGGAAAAATCGGGAGGGTTTGGCAAGCATGTTTGCAACCACTTTTGTTCGTCCCTCCCCTTCCATCCCATACTGTAGCCAAAGGAGGGGTACAGTACACGTGTGAGCCGATACGATACCAATTCCTTCTACCTGGGAATCGATACCCGTATTTAAAGGTGTCCATTTTATGTACTTGTGTGTGTGTGTTAACAAATATTGTTTTTGATTTAAACAAGGATCTCACTTTTTTTAATTGCAACATTTTGTCACGCCTATGGTTCATGTTTTGTTTTGGTCATGTTCGGTTTTTTTTTTTTAGTTCTGTTTTGCATTTCCTTGTTTGTCTTGTTACCATGCCAACTCATTAGTTTTCATCTGTGATGTCTGATCATAGGTTTTGTATGGCCATACTACCCTGAGCATTCCCAATCTCGTTTGTTCTCAAAGCTAAGCAGTGTCTGGCCTGGTTAGGACTTGGATCGGAGACTGCCTAGGAATACCAGGTGCTTTTGACCTTTGGACTCTTTAAGTTCCTTTTTTTTTCACTCCCTGTTTTGTCACCATGACGACCATTCAGTTCACCTGTCTTGTCTCACACCTGTTCGCACTTATCATGTTTATTATTTAAGCCACAGTTACCAGGTAGTCAGTCTGGCAACATCACCTCCTGCACCCATGATATCCATGCTGCTTCTCATTCCCTTGTCTCAGTCACAGTAAGTGTTCTGTTTCATGTTTATAGTTTATAGCCTTTGTGCTAGTCTTTTGTTTCATAGCCCAAGTTTTGTACCTCCATTGTGAGCGCTTTTTGTTGGTTCCTGTTTTTAGTTTTAGTGTTAAAATAAAGATGTCTTTACCTTCACGCCGTTTCCACTCCATTCGCTTTGCACCTCGGGAAAACAACCCAAGACCAAGTTTAAGTTTGACACATTTTAAAAAGAAACTGATTTTTGTAACTGTTGTCCAGTTGTGGCAGTAATGTATAGATGTTGTTGTGCCGTAAAAAGTGTTAATACTGTAAGTGTGGTACTTATCACGCATGTGTAGGTGTTGAAATGGCCATGTAAAAAAGCTAATGCTTATCAGTCGCAAGTCACTACCAAAGCCAATGTATATTAGCATCAAGCTGGCACATTTTTTGAAAAGGGGAGCCTCACTTAACGTTTTTTGAGTCAATTTCTTTGTTGGTTTTGATAATTGCAACAGGTGTAGTTCGGGCAGGCGGGCCAGGAAATTACCCGCACTCTTTTACTACGAAACCACGCTGGTGTAACACGTGGCTTGGCATTGTCTTGCTTAAATAAGCAGGAGCGTCCATGATAACGTTGCTTGGATGACAACATATGTTGCTCCAAAACCTGTATGGACCTCTCAGCATTAATGGTGCCTTCACAGATGTGTAAGTTACCCATGCCTTGGGCACTAATACACCCCAATACCATCACAGATGCTGGCTTTTCAACTTTGCACCTATAACAATCTGGTTATTTTTCTCTTTGTTCTGGAGGACACCACGTCCTCTGTTTCCAAATATAATTTAAAATGTGGACTTGTCAGACCACAGAACACCTTTCCACTTTGCATCAGTCCATCTTAGATGAGCTCGGGCCCAGCCAAGTTGGCGGCGTTTCAGGATATTGTCGATAAATGGGTTTGGCTTTGCATAGTAGAGTTTTAACTTGCACTTACAGATGTAGCGACCAACTGTAGTTACCGACATTGGTTTAATGAAGTGTGCCTGAGCCCATGTGGCGATATCCTTTACACACTGATGTAAGTTTTTGATTCAGTACCACCTGAGGGATCAAAGGTCCGTAATATCGTCGCTTACGTGCAGTGATTTCTCCAGATTTTCTGAACCTTTTGATGATTTTACGGACCGTAGATGGTAAAATCCCTAAATTCCTTGCAATAGCTCGTTGAGAAATGTTGTTCTAAAACTATTCGACAATTTGCTTACAAATTGGTGACCCTCGCCCCATCCTTGTTTGTGAATTACTTAGCATTTCATGGAAGCTGTTTTTATACCAAATCATGGCACCCACCTGTTCCCAATTAGTCTGCACACCTGTGGGATGTTCCATATAAGTGTTTGATGAGCATTCCTCAACTTTATCAGTATTTATTGCCACCTTTCCCAACGTCTTTGTCACGTGTTCTAAAGTTAATGATTATTTGCAAAAAAAAAAATGTTTATCAGTTTGAACATCAAATATGTTGTCTTTGTAGTGCATTCAACTGAATATGCATTGAAAATGATTTGCAAATCATTGTATTCCATTTATATTTACATCTAACACAATTTCCCAACTCATATGGAAACGGGGTTTGTACTTTAAAATAATAAGTACGCCAGTAAGACCCGGTACAAGGTGTGTCAGACGCCCGGATCAGACGTCGAAGCTTAGGCTGATAAGGTCAATCTGCAGGTTAAAGAGCAAGTCACATGACCAGGTGACCTCCAGGGGATCGATGGTGCTGACAGTGCTGAGCTGGTCCAGGGGAGTTGCTGTCCTCCTCCTCTTCTTCTGGTCTTCCTCTTAGAAGGATTAGAGATGCTAAATTTCCCCCGGGAGTCAATGGCAGCTTTGCGAGAGTTTATCTGTCAGTCTGTGTTAGCTTAGCTCGTAGCCACGCTCTGCCAGCCAGTACCAGGCTTCCACCGTGTCCCCCTCCGGGTTATGTTGATGCTGATTATTATCGTCGTGATAATAATATGCTATAACGAACGTGTCGTGCTTCTCATGGCATTGCACAAACTTCCAGGCTGAGACGAAACATTTTGCTCACCGACTTCCCGTCGCTTCCTGACTGATCCAAATTCATCGATTCACACCCTCAAGCAGCCGTCCCGCCCGTCCGCCGGCCCGTCTTGCCTCGTTCGTCGACACCACTGCGACACCCCCGGACCAGACGGTCTCCATCGTCACCTCGGCGAAGAAAACACGCTCCTGTCATAGCCGGGGCCCAAACTGGTGTGAATAGACGCTGACGCATTCGCGCCCAGCAGCCACGGCGACAGCACCTACCGGGGACAAGTCGCACGCCCGTTAACTGCCGCAGCTGCTGGTGCTTACACAGAAAAGTTACATGTGTCAGAGGAATTTGTTGATGATGAACCCCAAGATGCAGAGACGGAGGCAGGCATAGAATATGAAAACATGATTGAATTAAAACTAAACAAGAACAAACAAAAAGCACGCACGTGGGCGGAATAACAAACTAAGGGAGCTAGCACGGGAAGCTAGAAAACAAAAAGGAACTTTAGCATGGAAGCTAGTGAATAGCAAACAGAAAAACTGGAAATAACTAATGCTAACAGCTTACCGCTGCGACGACCAGGACAAAATGTAGCACGACAGGTGGTAGCTGTAACAAAACGACACGACAGGTAGCACGACAAGAGTGACATGTGGCAACGACAATACAATACATTGATCCAGCAACTGACACAAGACAACGCAGGTACAAATAGGAGCAGGCTGATTGGCAACAGGTGTGGCCAGGTGCCAATCAGCCGCAGCTGAGGAGGAACACAGCACTCAGGGAACAAGACAGGAAGCGGACAAAATAAGAGCACTAGACAGGAACTAAAGACAGGAGATACTAAACACAGAGGAAACAGACAAATGCTGAGGAAAAAACTAAAACATAGACAAACTGTCAGGGGAAAGCCTGACAACATGCCTTCCGCTCATGAACTTTCATGCAACTGAAGCTGGGAATGTAAACGTGAGAAAATGCAGTAGAAATGCTCGAAATTTCGGGTATTTGCTGGAAATTTCATGAAAATACATTCATAGCTTTTTGAGTTATGTCGCAAACTAAACAAAAACCTTTGTTACATGGCCTTTCCTTCTAACAACACTCAGTAAACGTTTGGGAACTGAAGAGATAAATTTTTGAAGATTTCCAGGTGAAATTATTTCCCATTCTTGCTTAATGTACAGCTTAAGTTGTTCAACAATCCGGGCTCTCTGTTCCTTCATAATGCGCTACACATTTTCTATGGGAGACAGGTCTGGACTATTAACAGGCCATTCTAGTACCCACACTCTTTTACTATGAAGCACGCTGTTGTAATACCTGGCTTGGCATTGTCTTGCTAAAATAAGCAGGGGCGTCCATGATAACGTTGCTTGGATGACAACATATGTTGCTCCAAAACCTGTATGTACCTTACAGCATTAATGGTACCTTCACAGATGTGGAAGTTACCCATGCCTTGGGCACTAATACACCCCCATACCATCACAGATGCTGCCATTTGAACTTTGCGCCAAAATAATCCGAATGGTTTTTGTCCTCTTTGGTCAGAAGAACACGACGTCCACAGTTTCCAAAAACAATTTTAAATGTGGACTTGACAGACCACTAGGGGTGTGGGAAAAAAAATCGATTCGAATACGTTGTGCATTTCAGAATCGATTCTCATTTTAAAAAAATGTATTTATTTTTTTTAATCAATCCAGCAAACATCTACACAGCAATACCATAATAATGCAATCCAATTCCAAAACCAAACCTGACCCAGCAACACTCAGAACTGCAATAAACAGAGCAATTGAAAGGAGACACAAACACGACACAGAACAAACCAAAAGTAGTGAAACAAAAATTAATATTAACAACAGAATCAATATTTGTTATAATTTCAGGATAGCAGTGATTAAAAATCCCTCATTGACATTATTATTAGACATTTATAAGAATTAAAAAAAAGAACAATAGTGTCACAGTGGCTTACACTTGCATCGCATCTCATAAGCTTGACCACACACTGTGTCCAATGTTTTCACAAAGATGAAATAAGTCATATTTTTGGTTTGTTTAATAGTTAAAAAACATTTACGTTATTGCAATCAGTTGATAAAACATTTTCCTTTACAATTATAAAAGCTTTTTTTTTTTTTTAAATCTACTACTCTGCTAGCATGTCAGCAGACTGTGGTGGATCCTGCTGAAATCCTATGTATTGAATGAATACAGAATCGTTTTGAATCGTAAAAAATCGTTTTTGAATCGAGAATCGAATCGAATCGAAAAAAATCGATGTATTATCAAATCGTGACCCCAAGAATCGATATTGAATCGAATCGTCGTACACCCAAAGATTTGCAGCCCTACAGACCACAGAACACTTTTACACTTTGCATCAGTCCATCTTAGACGAGCTCGGGCCCAGCAAAGCTAGCAGCGTGTTTGGGTGTTGTTGATAAATGGCTTTCGCCTTGCATAGTAACGTTTTAACTTGCACTTACAGATGTAGCGACCAACTGTAGTTACTGACAGTGGTTTTGTGAAGTGTTCCTGAGCCCATGTGGTGATATCCTTTACACACTGATGCCGCTTTTTGATGCAGTACCGCCTGATGGATCGAAGGCCTGTAATATCATTGCTTACATGCAGTGATTTCTCCAGATTCTCTGAACCTTTTGATGATATTACGGACCGTATATGGTGAAATCTCTAAATTCCTTGCAATAGCTGGTTGACAAATGCTGTTCTTAAACTGCTCAAAAATTTGCTCACGCATTTGTTCACAAAGTGTTGATCCTCGCCCCATCCTCGTTAGTAAATGACTGAGCATTTCATGGAAGCTGCTTTTATACCCAAACATGGCACCCACCTGTTCCCAGTTAGCATGTTCACCTGTGTGATGTTCCAAATAAGTCTTTGATGAGTATTCCTCAACTTTCTCAGGCTTTTTTGCCGTTCGTGCCAGCCATTATGTTGATACTAAAAACTAATAAAGTTACAATGTGTCACTCATAGGAGAAACTGATGCTAGATTTTGACATATTATGTCTTGTTGTAGCATTTTTTTCCAAAAATATATCAAATGTCCCTTACATACAGTAGTGAAAGGATTAAAAAATGGCCCCATGGGGGGGTTGGGGTGGGGTGGGGATCATTTTGCAATGCAGTCAGCTGAAAATGATGGAAAGCGCTGTGGTCAAACTCAGAATTGCCATATAACACATTGGAAGATATTCAGCACTCTACTGCAGTGGTCCCCAACCACCGGGCGGCGGTATTTAAAAAAAATAAAATAAAATAAAAATAACACTTTTTTTTTTTTTTTTTTTTAAATCAACATAAAAAAACACAATATACACTTACAATTGGTGCACCAACCACAAAAAACTCAATTTTTCATGACAAAAACGTCCCTTTTTAATGACAAAAAGGTTGGGGACCACTGCTCTACTGCCATCTAATAGTGCTCGCCCCAAATTTGTCACATTTCGTGTGTCAGGTAAACCGCAATAAATCCACTTCCAACTGTACTTAGACGTTCAAATGTTTTTTCGTATCACATTTTCAGCTTTTTTGTCATTATATTACAAATTTCTGCTCTTTTTCCATTTCCATGTTTACTCTTGTTTTTTTTCTCTATCAACATGTTGCAGCCCATAAAGGTGTAGTGTATTGTACTATGCAACTAATCACTTTCTCTATTTCTACAGTATTAATAAATACCGTAAATTCCAGTCTATTAGCTGCTACTTTTTTTCCTACGGCTAAAACCCCTGCGGCCAAAAAAACAGTGAGGCTAATTTATGGATTATTCTTCGCTGACAGCCATAATGCACATAGTTTTTATTAAACACATGGAAAACCTCTGAAATGGCGTGTTATTGTTTGTGCTATGGCGCCATCTTCTGGACTAATTCGCTCACTGCGGCTGCTTGGGTGAATGCTGTTTAAAGCTTCGAACCGGAAGTATAAGTGCCGTTACAGCTTCTAACCGTCCACAGTGTTACTACTCTATATGGATTCTTCATTCATCACTCCAAGCGAAATTTGTAAGTATTACAATATAACTAAAGCAATTCATACGAAATCGTCCCATGTGTGATGTCCGAAGGAGTGTTTTCATGCATATTTGTACGTGCTATCGTAATGTATTCAAGCTAGCATCATTAACGTTAGCTAATATGCTAAAACGTTTACGAGTGTCTGTGTTATCAACTTACAATGGTATTCTTTTTGTATTGTTTCAGTTTCACAAACTCCTTTTTTTAGTGCCAGACAGACAGACAGATTTTGGAAACAATTAAGGTATGTAAATCAACTTTTACAAACTCATTCTGTGAAAATAACTAATTTCACAATTAATTAGAGACATCCGATAATGGCTTTTTTGCCCAAATATTCTGATATTGTCCAACTGTAGCGGTTGATTTACGGACATAATTCACCACACCTAGTGCTTGACCTTATTGTTATTGTTCACTGTACTGTTCGAGTGTGCACATGACAATGTTGTTCTGTTTCACTGTACTGTTCAATTAGGCACATGACAAGGTTGTTCCGTTGCAGGTAATTCGGCGCGGCCCCTTTAAGTGGCCGTCAGTAGATTCTCCCAAAGGTGGGGGTTTGTTGTTCCCGCCATTTTTGAGTGTTTGAAGAGTCGGTTTTGTTCTAAAAGAATAAAGGACGCACACTTTTTTGTGTGTCAACGATACACGAAGTTGTCTTGCTTTCACGCTACGAGCACAACACTGGTGACCCCGACGCTTCACTGAACGAATTCAGTGGATTTTTTTTTCGACCATGACGGCGAATGCAGTTTCTCTGAAGCTGCCCGAGTTCTGGGAATCTTCCACGACTGTATGGTTTGCCCAGGCCGAGGCACAGTTCACCCTGCGAGGTATCACCGAAGACGACACTAAGTTCCATTATGTTGTGTCCTCCCTCGGGAGCGCGACGGCGTCCAGAGTGGCTAGCGTCCTTACGCACCCACCGGAGAGGAACAAGTACCTCACGTTGAAGGCTCACCTGTTACAGACATTTGGACTTACCGACGCGGAGCGAGCTCGCCGCCTTTTTTCGCTGCAGGGGCTTGGCGATTGCAAGCCCTCTGAACTCATGGACAAAATGCTAAACCTCTTGGGTGAGCACAGCCCGGGATTCCTGTTCGTGCAGCTTTTCCTGACACTCCTGCCTTCTCAGGTGCGGGCTGCTTTGGCTAACACCGCCATATTGGACTGCCGCGAACTAGCTGCGGAAGCGGATAAAGTTTTTGTAGCCACCCAACCGACCTTTGTGGCTGCATTTCTACCGGCTGAGGCAGATTTGCCCACTATCGCGGCTGCCGCCGCGGTAGCAGCGCCCCCCAGGCGGCAACCGGATTCTGGACTATGTTTTTTCCATGCGAAGTTCGGGACAAAAGCCAGGCGCTGCCGACCCCCGTGCAGTTTTCGAGGACCGCCGCCGGGAAACGCCGGGGCCGGCGCTCAGCAGTAGCCATGAGTGTCGGCAGTACTGGCAGGCTGCTCTTCATCCAAGACTCTCTCTCTGGACGTCGGTTCCTGTGTGACACGGGCGCGCAGAGGAGCGTCCTGCCAGCATCAAACTTGGACATGCTGTCTGAGTCTCATGGCCCCCCCATGGAAGCGGCCAACGGCAGCCCCATCCGCACTTATGGAATACGGTACATGGAAGTGTGTTTTGGTGGACAGCGTTTCAGTTGGAACTTTGTGACTGCTAAAGTGACAGTGCCGCTCATCGGGGCAGATTTTCTCTGTGCTTTCGGCCTCCTTGTGGATGTTAAAAACAGGCGTTTGGTGGATGCAATTACGTTCTGCTCCTACAAGTGCAGTCTCAGCGCGACAGACTCAATCAGACTTTCCAGCATGCTGCCCACCGCAGACGTTTTTCTGCGCCTCCTCGCAGATTTCCCCACCCTGGTGCAGCCCACGTTTTCGTCAGCTACCACCAAACATGGTGTGGAACACCACATCTCCACCACGGGCCCCCCTGTGCACGCACGTGCCCGGCGCCTGGACCCCGCTAAGCTCTCCATCGCTAGAGCTGAATTTGAGACCATGGAATGCCTCGGGATAATTCGCCGCTCAGACAGCCCGTGGGCGTCGCCCCTCCACATGGTGGAGAAGCCCGGAGGTGGTTGGCGGCCGTGCGGGGATTACCGCAGACTCAACGAGGCGACTACCCCGGACCGTTACCCGGTCCCCCACATACAAGACTTTTCCGCCAACCTGGCTGGTAAAACTGTATTTTCTAAGGTAGATCTCGTCCGGGGCTATCATCAGGTGCCAGTCCACCCCTCTGATATTCCGAAGACAGCTGTAATTACCCCATTTGGACTGTTTGAATTTTTACGTATGCCTTTTGGCCTTAAGAGCGCCGCACAGACTTTCCAGCGGTTGATGGACTCTGTTTTACGTGATTTGCCGTTTTTGTTTGTTTACTTGGACGATATCCTAGTAGCAAGCACCTCGCAAGCCGAACATGTGACCCACCTTAGGACTCTTTTTCAGCGTCTTAGCCAACACGGGCTCATTGTTAACCCGGCTAAGTGCCAATTCGGGGTGTCTGTGATCGACTTCCTCAGTCATCGTGTCACGGAGTGCGGGGCAGTTCCCCTCCCAGCAAAGGTGGCTGCCATCGCAAACTTCCCCCGCCCACTCACGGTTAAGGCTCTCCAGGAGTTCCTGGGCATGGTAAATTTTTACCATCGTTTTATTCCCAGGGCAGCTGACCTCATGCGGCCGCTGTATGATGCTCTTAAAGGAGCTGCTCCCAAGCACATGGTGGACTGGTCTGACACGCGGCACAGTGCTTTTGTGGGAGTCAAGTCTGCTCTCGCTAACGCTACCCTGCTGGCACACCCATTACCCGATGCTCCCATTGCAATCACCACGGACGCGTCAGACTATGCCGTAGGTGCAGTGCATGAGCAGTGGGTGGGCGGCACTTGGCAACCTTTGGCTTTCTTTAGCAGGCAGTTGCGCCCCTGCGAGCGGAAATATAGCACATTTGACCGTGAGCTCCTCGGCCTCTATCTGGCCATACGCCATTTCCGTTCGTTGCTCGAGGGCCGGCCTTTCACAGCTTTTGTGGACCACAAACCGCTCACTTTCGCGATGGCCAAGACAGCTGAACCGTGGTCGGCTCGGCAACAGAGGCACCTCTCCTACGTCTCAGAGTTCACGACAGACATCCAACACCTTGCTGGTAAGAATAATGTCGTTGCTGACTGCCTTTCCCGAGCTGTCGCTGGCGCTGTCCATGTCGGGCTCGATTTTGCTCAAATGGCAGTTGACCAGGCCGACGACCCTGACATCAAAGCTCTGAGGGCTGCAACCACAGGGTTACGGTTGTCTGAGGTCCCTTTTGAGGACACAGGGGTTATGCTCCTTTGTGACATCGCTACCGGTCGGCCACGGCCCCTTGTGCCCGCCTGTTTGAGGCGGCGTGTTTTCGACTCCATCCATGGCCTTTCTCACCCGGGGAGGAAACCTTCCCAGCGGCTAGTAGCTGCAAAATTTGTCTGGCGGGGATTAAAGAAAGATGTTAGGGACTGGGTTTCCACCTGTGTAGCATGCCAGCGCTCAAAGGTGCACTGCCACACGCGGGCTCCACTGGCACCGTTTACGGTTCCGGAGCGCCGTTTTGACCATGTCAATGTGGACTTGGTCGGCCCTCTTCCATCCTCACGCAGCTACACATACCTTCTCACGATGGTTGACAGGACCACCCGCTGGCCGGAAGCAGTACCTCTGACGTCCGCCACCTCCGCAGAGGTGGCACGCGCGTTCATTGGTACGTGGGTTGCCCGTTTCGGTACCCCGTCGGACATATCATCCGACCGGGGCTCGCAGTTCACTTCTGAGCTTTGGGCCGCTGTGGCCGAGAGTTTGGGAGTGAAACTCCACCACACAACGGCGTATCACCCACAGGCCAATGGTATGTGTGAGCGATTTCACAGATCCATGAAGGCAGCGCTTAGGGCGTCCCTGAAGGACAGCGCCTGGGTAGACAAACTCCCTTGGGTAATGCTGGGCCTTCGGACTGCCCCCAAGGAAGACCTGCAATCTTCCTCGGCAGAGTTGGTGTATGGGCAGCCCCTGCGTGTGCCGGGTGATTTCATTCCTAACACGACGGCATCTTGGTCCGCTGGTGAGCAACGAGCTGCTCTCCTCGATGCTGCCAAGGGTTTTGCCCCCATCCCCACTTCTCAGCACGGACTTACGCCGTCTCATGTTCCCACTTCTTTAAGGGGTGCAGCTTTTGTTTTTGTCCGCCACGACGCCCACCGCGGCCCCTTTCAGCCCCCTTACAATGGGCCATTTCGCGTCCTAGAGAGCGGGGACAAACATTTTCTCTTGGATATCGGGGGTCGGTCTGAAAAGATCACGGTGGACCGGCTGAAAGCGGCCCACTTAGATCTTAGTCAGCCGGTTACCACAGCTGTACCCCCACGCCGGGGTCGTCCGCCCGCGTTGCCTAGGCCTCATAATGACTTTTTGCATCCTTCTGAGCAATCCCTCGGTACCTTGGACTGTGCAGATTCCATTCCGGTTCCCCCTGCTGACTCCCCGGCGTTAGTACCAGTCCGGTGCACCCGGTCTGGTAGACCTATTCGTGCCCCTGTCTATTGACCGTTATTTTCCTTAGTGAGGGCGAATTCTGGGGGGACGTGTGTAGCGGTTGATTTACGGACATAATTCGCCACACCTAGTGCTTGACCTTATTGTTATTGTTCACTGTACTGTTCGAGTGTGCACATGACAATGTTGTTCTGTTTCACTGTACTGTTCAATTAGGCACACGTTTTTGTGTGTCAACGATACACGAAGTTGTCTTGCTTTCACGCTACAAGCACAACACAACTCTTAATTACTGATACCGATATCAACCCATACCGATATATACAGTCGTGAAATTAAAACATTATTATGCGTAATTTTGTTGTGATGCTTCCTGGATGCATTACACAATGTAACAAGGTTTTCCAAAATAAATCAACTTAAGTTATGGAAAAAAAAGCCAACATGGCACTGCCATATGTCTTATTGAAGTCACAAAGTGCTTTTTTTTTTTTTTTAACATGCCTCAAAACAGCAGCTTGGAATTTGGAACATGCTATCCCTGAATTTGGGACATGCTATCCCTGAGAGGAGTTTCAGGTGTATATTGTAGCGTTCCGAAAGAGTTAGTTCTGCAAGGGGTTCTGGGTATTTGCTCTGTTGTGTTTATGTTGTGTTACGGTGTGGATGTACTGCCGAAATGTGTGTGTCATTCTTGTTTGGTGTGCGTTCACAGTGTGGCGCATATTTGTAACAGCGTTAAAGTTGTTTATACGGCAGCCCTCAGTGTGACCTGTATGGCTGTTGACCAAGTATGCCTTGCATTCACTTGTGTGCGTGAAAAGCCACAGATATTATGTGACTGGGCCGGCACGCAAAGGAAGTGCCTTTAAGGTTTATTGGCGCTCTGTACTTCTCCCTACGTCCGTGTACACAGCGCCGTTTTAAAAAGGCGTACATTTTACTTTTTGAAACCGATACCGATAATTTCCGATATTACATTTTAAAGCATTGATCGGCCATCTCTACAATTAATACATCTGTGGCTTATAGTCCAGTGCGACTAATATATGGGAGAAAAAAAAATGTTTCTAAAATTTAGTGGCTGGATCGGTTCGCATCCGAGTGTGAAGCGACTGGGATGAGAATAATCACCTCCAAGTCCGAGTCCATGGTTCTCGCCCGGAAAAGGGTGGAGTGCCATCTCCGGGTTGGGGAGGAGACCCTGCCCCAAGTGGAGGAGTTCAAGTACCTGGGAGTCTTGTTCACAAGTGGGGGAAGAGTGGATTGTGAGATCGACAGGCGGATCGGTGCGGCGTCTTCAGTAATGCGGACGTTGTACCGATCCGATGTGGGAAGGAGCTGAGCCGGAAGGCAAAGCTCTCAATTTACTGGTCGATCTACGTTCCCATCCTCACCTATTGTCATGAGTTTTGGGTTTTGACCGAAAGGATAAGATCACGGGTACAAGCGGCCGAAATGAGTTTCCTCCGCCGGGTGGCGGGGCTCTCCCTTAGAGATAGGGTGAGAAGCTCTGTCATCCGGGAGGAGCTCAAAGTAAAGCAGCTGCTCCTTCACATCGAGAGGAACCAGATGAGGTGGTTCGGGCATCTGGTCAGGATGCCACCTGAACGCCTCCCTAGGGAGGTGTTTAGGGCACGTCCAACCAGTAGGAGGCCACAGGGAAGACCCAGGACACGTTGGGAAGACTATGTCTCCCGGCTGGCCTGGGAACGCCTCGGGATCCCCCGGGAAGAGCTAGACGAAGTGGCTGGGGAAAGGGAAGTCTGGGCTTCCCTGCTTAGGCTGCTACCCCCGCGACCCGACCTCAGATAAGCGGAAGAAGATGGATTAGTGGGTGCGGCATGTATATCGATGTGCTCTATAGTCCGCAAAATACGTTAATGCGAGTGCGTCGTAACGACGGAACATTGCGTGTACATCAAATCGTATTTGTGTTTATCGAAGTTTCCTAAGGGGTCTGTCGTCCATTTTGTCGTATAAAAGTTGCACAGCTCACCTCAAGGTGATGGCCTAGATACAGTGGGGCAAAGAAGTATTTAGTCAGCCACCGATTGTGCAAGTTCTCCCACTTAAAATGATGACAGAGGTCTGTAGTTTTCATCATAGGTACACTTCAACTGTGAGAGACTGAAAAAATTCCTGAAAAAAAATCCAGGAATTCACATTGTAGGAATTTTAAAGAATTTATTTGTAAATTATGGTAGAAAATAAGTATTTGTTCAAAAATTCAAAGCTCTCACTGATGGAAGGAGGTTTTGGCTCAAAATCTCACGATACATGGCCCCATTCATTTTTTTCCTTAACACGGATCAATCGTCCTGTCCCCTTAGCAGAAAAACAGCCCCAAAGCATGATGTTTCCACCCCCGTGCTTCACAGTAGGTGTGGTGTTCTTGGGATGCAACCCTGTATTCTTCTTCCTCCAAACACGACGAGTTGAGTTTATACCAAAATGGATCAATCAATCAATCAATCAATGTTTATTTATATAGCCGTAAATCACAAATGTCTCAAAGGACTGTACAAACCACTACGACTATGACATCCTCGGAACAACCCACAAAAGGACAAGGAAAACTCACACCCAGTGGGCAAGGAGATTTCACACCCAGTGGGACGCCAGTGACAATGATGACTATGAGAACCTTGGAGAGGACCTCAAATGTGGGCAACCTCCCCCTCTAGGGGACCGAAAGCAATGGATGTCGAGCGGGTCTAACATGATACAGTGAAAGTTCAACCCATAGTGGCTCCAACACAGCCGCGAGAGTTCAGTTCAAATCGTATCTAAGACAGCAGCGAGAGTCCTGTCCACAGGAAATCATCCAAAGCGGAGTCAGATCAGCAGCGTAGAGATGTCCTCAACCGATACACAGGCGAGCGGTCCATCCTGGGTCCCGACGAGCGGTCCATCCTGGGTCCCAACTCTGGACAGCCAGTACTTCATCCATAGTCATCGGACCGGACCGCCTCCACAAGGGAGGGGGGGACATAGGAGAAAAAGAAAAGAAGCGGCAGATCAACTGGTCTAAAAAGGAGGTCTATTTAAAGGCTGGAGTATACAAATGAGTTTTAAGGTAAGACTTAAATGCTTCTACTGAGGTAGCATCTCGAACTGTTACCGGAAGGGCATAATTTAAAGCCTCTTCCCACTCCTGCGCTTACAAAAGGCATGCGGTAAAAGTAAGCATGCGCTGATCATTTTAAAACCTCTTCTCACTCCGGCACTTACCAAAGGCATGCAGTAAAAATTTGAGTGTGATGTAAGCTTGGACCTTAAATCCAACTGAATAGCTCTTAATGTTCCCCCATTTATGCGATTTCAAATTAACCTTATTTCCTTGAATAGCCGCCAGGGCGCTAATTAATTTAAAACCGGTTTCACTCCTGCGCTTATTCAAGGCATGCGGTAAAAGGCTGGAGTATACAAATGAGTTTTAAGGTAAGACTTAAATGCTTCTACTGAGGTAGCATCTCGAACTGTTACCGGAAGGGCATTCCAGAGTACTGGAGCCCGAACAGAAAACGCTCTATAGCCTGCAGTCTTTCTTTGGGCTTTAGGAATCACTAATAAGCCGAAGTCTTTTGAACGCAGATTTCTTGCCGGGACATATGGTACAATACAATCGGCAAGATAGGATGGAGCTAGACCGATACATGGATGATTGGGAGAATGTCATGTGGTCAGATGAAACCAAAATAGAACTTTTTGGTGTAAACTCAACTCGTCGTGTTTGGAGGAAGAATAATACAGGGTTGCATCCCAAGAACACCACACCTACTGTGAAGCATGGGGGTGGAAACATCATGCTTTGGGGCTGTTTTTCTGCTAAGGGGACAGGACAATTGATCCGTGTTAAGGAAAGAATGAATGGGGCCATGTATCGTGAGATTTTGAGCCAAAACCTCCTTCCATCAGTGAGAGCTTTGAATTGTTGAACAAACACTTTTTTTCCACCATAATTTACAAATAAATTCTTTAAAATTCCTTCAATGTGAATTCCTGGATTGTTTTTCACATTCTGTCTCTCAAAGTTGAAGTGTACCTATGATGAAAATTACAGACCTCTGTCATCATTTTAAGTGGGACAACTTGCACAATCGGTGGCTGACTGGATTCCTTTTTGTCCCACTGTACAATACTTGTTTATGCGTTTGCGGCGCCGCCAAGCTGGCCTTTCAGACAACTCAGAGCCCCCAGAGAGAGCAGCAGCTAATGGAGGTTGAGGTGCTAGAAAAGCAGCGTTGTGTCTCCCGGTGCTCACTACCTTCCCCAGTGCCGGTCCAAGCCTCCATGGGGCCCTAAGCAAAATTGGATATTGGGGCCCTCTATTTCTGCCAATAATATTGATTATTGATCATTCACACACCTACTATAAACTCATTCTGGCTCTGGCAGTGTTTACATTATCCTATTGTCAGCCTGGCATGTCTTTACAAATGACATGTCAATTATAAAGATATGGGGGTGGCCCAGTTAAGAATGATGTCCAGAGTGCCACATATGGTTCCTAATCTTAAAATGTAGAAAACATTCAGCTACAAGAGGGGCCTGGGGTTGAACAGTCCAAGTGATAAAGCTTTGTATTTACAGTAAAAGTGTCATCTTGTCTCATCAGTCTTGTACATATTAGTCTTTAATTACTAGTTTATATTTTCAGTTAATTGTTCATATTTATGGTTTACTTTGTACAAAGAGAGCACAGTCTACTGAAGTTAAATTCCATGTGTGTTAAAGGGGAACATTTTCAACATCACAATTTCAAAAGGGTTGAAAACAATAAAAATCAGTTCCCAGTGACTTGTTCCATCCATCCATCCATCCATTTTCTACCGCTTATTCCCTTTTTTGGGGTCGCGGGGGGCGCTGGCGCCTATTTCAGCTACAATCGGGTGGAAGGCGGGGTACACCCTGGACAAGTCGCCAACTCATCGCAGGGCCTTGTATTTTTTTTCTAAATTTTCAAAATTTTACCGGTCCCGGAATATCCCTAAAAAAAGCTTTAAAGTGCCTTTTTTTCGCTCTCTGCGAATACACTGTTCATTTTCCTTTGTGATCGTCATACAGTGCTGCCAATACAAACAAACAATGGCGAATACCACAGCAAGATATAGCGACATTAGCTCGGATTCAGACTCGGATTTCAGCGGCTTAAGCGATTCAACAGATTACGCATGTATTGAAACGGATGGTTGGAGTATGAAAGTATAGAAGAAAAAACTGAAGCTATTGAGCGAATAGCTATTGACGCTATTCATAGCCATAGCATGGCCGAATAGCTGCGTTAGCATCGCCGGTAAAATGTGGGGACCAAATGATCAGGACTTTGGCATCTTGTGACACTGGAGCAACTTAAATCTGTCGATTGGTAAGTGTTTTTTTCGCATTAAATGTGGGTGGAAGGAAACGTAATATAGTTGCAAATGCATCTGCAGGTTATCCATACATCTCTGTGCCATGTCTGCTTTAGCACCGCCGGTAAATAGCATGTTAGCATCGATTAGCGTAGCATGTTAGCATCGATTAGCTGGCAGTCAACATCAACAAAACTCACTTTTGTGATTTTGTTGACTTTATAGTTGCAAATGCTTCAGCAGGTTATCCATACATCTCTGTGCCATGTCTGTCATCGCCGGTAAATAGCATGTTAGCATCGATTAGCGTAGCATGTTAGCATCGATTAGCTGGCAGTCACGCCGCAACCAAATATGTCTGATTAGCACATAAGTCAACAACATCAACAAAACTCACCTTTGTGATTTAGTTGACTTTACCGTTGCAAACGCATCTGCAGGTTATCCATACATCTCTGTGCCATGTCTGTCATCACCGGTAAAATGTCTACTTTCGCATCTTCGGGCCAGTGGTGCAACTTGAATCCCTCCCTGTTAGTGTTGTTACACCCTCCGACAACACACCGACGAGGCATGATGTCTCCAAAGTTCCAAAAAATAGTAGAAAAAACTGAAAATAACAGAGCTGAGACCCGGTGTTTGCAATGTGTTCGAGGAAATGAAAATGGCGGCTGTATTACCAGGGTGACGCCACAATCTGACGTCCTCGCAAAAAGAGCGATAAACAGAAAGGCGTTTAATTCGCCAAAATTCACCCATTTAGAGTTCGGAAAATCGGTTAAAAAAATAGATGGTCTTTTTTCTGCACCATCAAGGTATATATTGACGCTTACATAGGTCTGGTGATAATGTTCCCCTTTAAACATAACTGGACAATGAAGCTGATTCTGATTCACTTTATTATTTTTGGTAACAAAAACCTGAAACAGCAATGTGCAAAAATAATTCGTAGTGCAACAAAAACAATAAAGTGCAACAATAAAATCACTTAAAGATATATATAAAAAGGGACAAATTCAATTGTACAATAATATATCTTTTGATCATATTACGCCTATACTGGCTCACCTGCACTGGCTTCCTATGCACTTAAGATGTGACTTTAAGGTTTTACTATTTACGTATAAAATACTGCACGGTCTAGCTCCATCCTATCTTGCCGATTGTATTGTACCATATGTCCCGTCAAGAAATCTGCGTTCAAAAGACTCCGGCTTATTAGTGATTCCTAAAGCCCCAAAAAAGTCTGCGGGCTATAGAACGTTTTCCGTTCGGGCTCCAGTACTCTGGAATGCCGTCCCGGTAACAGTTCGAGATGCTGCCTCAGTAGAAGCATTTAAGTCTCACCTTAAAACTCACTTGTATACTCTAGCCTTTAAATAGACCTCCTTTTTAGATCAGTTGATGTGCCGCTTCTTTTCTTTTTCTCCTATGTCCCACTCTCCCTTGTGGAGGGGGTCCGGTCCGATGACCCTGGATGAAGTATTGGCTGTCCAGATTCGAGACCCAGGATGGACCGCTCGTCGGGACCCAGGATGGACCGCTCGCCTGTGTATCAGCTGGGGACATCTCTACGCTGCTGATCCGCCTCCGCTTGGGATGGTTTCCTGTGGACGGGACTCTCGCTGCTGTCTTGGATCCGCTTTGAACTGAACCTTCGGGGCTGTGTTGGAGCCACTATGGATTGAACTTTCACAGTATCATGTTAGACCCGCTCCACATCCATTGCTTTCGGTCCCCTAGAGGGGGGGGGGTTGCCCACATTTGAGGTCCTCTCCAAGGTTTCTCATAGTCATCATTGTCACTGGCGTCCCACTGGGTGTGAGTTTTCCTTGCCCTTATGTGGGTTCTTCCGAGGATGTCGTAGTCGTAGTGGTTTCTACAGTCCTTTGAGACATTTGTGATTTAGGGCTATATAAATAAACATTGATTGATCTTTGATCATTTAGGAAATCACCAGTCAGACTCGTACATGCAAAAAATAAAATATAAGAATTTTTTTGTTAATTGCTTCTGGGGGCCCCCTGGTGGCCGTGGGGCCCTAAGCAAGCACTTAGTTTGCTTATACCTTCCGGTTCCATGACTTAAATTTCACTCCGGCGCTGCAGCGGACGCACCAGGAAAGTTTAAGGAAGAAAGGAGAAAAGGGACGTGGCGGGACAAAGAGCTCTCGAAAAGCGGGCGACTGTGCTTTCCAAAAGCCCAGCGCCGCCGCCCTGTAGCGCTCCAAAGAACAGCTCAACAATGGCTGCCTCAGCACATAAATAATTCCTGTCAAGCTGAGTGTGGATCCAATTATTGCCGTCTTTCTAACACTGACCGCCTTTTTGCTGCGCTTTTGGCTTGTTTCTCCTGTCTTGTCCACGCCGCCTTGTCAACATGGCGGCCGTGATGGAGTGTTCCATTCTCATGCAGTATTGAGCAGGTTATGACCCAGACATCTTGTCCTCTTCATCCAGCAGCTCTCCATCTTCAATCTCCTCTGACTCGTGTTCAACCCCCCCCCCCCCCATTCATCTTAATTCCAGCACGAAGGAGGCTCTCATTGCGCGCTGACAACCAGGCCAAAGATAGACGACCCCGTTTGTTGTGGGGTTTTTTTTTTTCTTTCTGCGCTGTCCTTCTTCTCGGGTTAGTGTATTCAGTCATTTAAGCCGCGCTGATCCTCTCCGCTCTCGGCCCCCACATGTGAGGCGGTTGAAGGGGCCTGCCTGCTGGCCAAGGTTAACGCCGCTTTAAAGCACGCATCGCACGCCCACCGCCGCCGACATCAAACGCCGTCCTTCGCCGTGCGTTCAATCAGGACGCTAACAAAGATGGCGTCCGTCTACTGTACGTGCGTCCTGACCCCGTTAGCCTGGACCAACCCGTCATGCACGTCGCGACGGGAAGCATTTCCTCATTCTCTTTTCTGAGATTATCTGACTGACTTTGGAGCAGTGCTTCTCAAACAGTAGGGCGATAACGGAATAGAGTACCGTATTTCCTTGAATTGCCGCCGGGGCGCTAATTAATTTAAAGCCTCTTCCCACTCCTGCGCTTACAAAAGGCATGCGGTAAAAGTAAGCATGCGCTGATCATTTTAAAACCTCTTCTCACTCCGGCACTTACCAAAGGCATGCAGTAAAAATTTGAGTGTGATGTAAGCTTGGACCTTAAATCCAACTGAATAGCTCTTAATCTTCCCCCATTTATGCGATTTCAAATTAACCTTATTTCCTTGAATAGCCGCCAGGGCGCTAATTAATTTAAAACCGGTTTCACTCCTGCGCTTTTTCAAGGCATGCGGTAAAAGTAAGCAAGCGCTAATAATTTTAAAACCTCTTCTCACCCCTGCGCTTACCAATGGCATGCAGTAAAAGAATGAGTGTGATTAAAATAAATAAAAAAATTAAAAAACTTCTGGGGCTGCAGTCCGGTGGTTGGCACCTACCTTTACACCATGCTATCAGCGTGCCGGCCAGACGCACGCATATCACTGCTTCTCATACGAGATTGCAATGCACACTTGGTCAACAGCCATACCTTTTACACTGATGGTTGTGATAGAAACAACTTTAACACTCTTACTAATATGCGCCACACTCTGTGAACCCACACCAGATACATTTCTGGAGAACATTGGCTCCGTAATACATTATAAACGCAACATAAGAATTAACCAGAATTCCAATGCATCCATGACTCTTGGCTATATTATACACGCGCCCCCAACCCCACCCACCTCGACCGACGCACGGAGGGGGGGGTGTATAATATAGCCAAGAGTCATTGATGCATTGGAATTCTGGGTAATTCTTATGTTGCGTTTATAATGTGTTACAGAGCCAATGTTCTAAAGAAATTTGTTTGGTGTGGGTTCCCAGACTGTGGCGCATATTAGTAAGAGTGTTAAAGTTGTTTTATATCACAACCATCAGTGTGATCTGTATGGCTGTGGAAAAAGACCCCTGGTTTACACAATTGTAAAAGCAAAAAAAAACTCCTCCACCATTTTGGAAATGACGATAGGAGAAGCGTCACTCGTGATGTCACAACTTTGACCCGGCGGTAAAAGTAAGCATGCGCTAATGAATTTCGGGAGCGAGTTTGACCCGGCAGTAATTCAAGGCAGGCGCATACTATATGCCCTGCAGCAATTCAAGGAAATACGGTATATCTTAATCAGACGTGGGTCGTAACCAATGTTCCCTCAAATTGTTCACGTGTGTGAGCAAATGCAAAAACTTCTTCGGCATTCAGTGGAGCATGTGAGCGACGTCAGACACACTAGCAGCACACCTGTCCCAAAAATGACTAAATAACAAGTTGTCATGTCTGTTGATCATGTTTTTGTTTGGCCATGTGCTGTTTGTTTTTGGACTCTTTTTAGTTCCTGGTTGTGCACTCTTGCTTGTTTTGTTTTCATGACTACTCATTAATTTCACCTGTCTCACATTTTGCACTCGCGCACCTGTCACTAATCAGGTCGGTATTATTTAAGCTCGCAGTTGCCAGGCAGTCGGACTGGCGACATCGCCTCCTGGACACCCATGCTATCTGATATCCTTACTACTCATGCCATTGTCATGCTGCCATAGTTTTCTTGCTGCTCAATTCTTGCCACGTGAGTTTTGTGTATTCTTGTCTCAGTAAGTGTTTATTTGTTTCATGTTCATAGTTTTTTTGCCCAAGTGCTAGTTTTTGTTTCATTAGTCAAGTTTGTGAAGCGACCGGAATGAGAATCAGCACCTCCAAGTCCGAGTCCATGGTTCTCGCCCGGAAAAGGGTGGAATGCCATCTCCGGGTTGGGGAGGAGACCCTGCCCCAAGTGGAGGAGTTCAAGTACCTAGGAGTCTTGTTCATGAGTGAGGGAAGAGTGGATCGTGAGATCGACAGGCGGATCGGTGCGACGTCTTCAGTAATGCGGACGTCGTACCGATCCGTTGTGGTGAAGAAATTAGCTGAGCCGGAAGGCAAAGCTCTCAATTTACCGGTCGATCTACGTTCCCATCCTCACCTATGGTCATGAGCTCTGGGTCATGACCGAAAGGATAAGATCACGGGTACAAGCGGCCGAAATTAGTTTCCTACGCCGTGTGGCGGGGCTCTCCCTTAGAGATAGGGTGAGAAGCTCTGCCATCCGGGAGGAACTCAAAGTAAAGCCGCTGCTCCTTCACATCGAGAGGAACCAGATGAGGTTGCTCGACAACTGGTCAGGATGCCACCCGAACGCCTCCCTAGGGAGGTGTTTAGGGCACGTCCAACCGGTAGGAGGCCAAGGAGAAGACCCACGACACGTTGGGAAGACTATGTCTCCCAGCTGGCCTGGGAACGCCTCGGGATCCCCCGGGAAGAGCTAGTCGAAGTGGCTGGGGAGAGGGAAGTCTGGGCTTCCCTGCTTAGGCTGCTGCCCCCGCGACCCGACCTCGGCTAAGCGGAAGATGATGGATGGATGGATGGAATGAAGAGTTTGGCTCAATAAAGGGATGGATGGAATTCATGTCCTATTTAAAGCGTCTTAACAGACGTTGCAATAATTGAACAGTGATTACGAAAACTGTTTATCTGTTGTAGCCACTTGTCGTCAGTTACATTGAAAATTATCATGCGCTTATTTTGTTATTTGATTTTGTACGTGGTATAGATTTGCCGTGAGCAGAGGACCTGTGAGCACTGCGCAATTGCGTACTGCGTTACATTTACTTAAGTAACTTTTTGGATATATTGTACTTGTCAGAATATCCATCCATCCATTTTCTACAGCTTATTCCCTTTGGAGTGGCGGGGGGCGCTGGTGCCTATCTCAGCTACAATTGGGCGGAAGGCGGGGTACACCCTGGAGAAGTCGCCACCTCCTCACAGGGCCAACACAGATAGACGGACAACATCCACACTCACACTCACACACTAGGGCCAATTTAGTGTTTCCAATCAACCTATCGCCAGATGCATGTCTTTGGAAGTGGGAGGAAGCCGGAGTACCCGGAAGGAACCCACGCAGTCACGGGGAGGAGATGCAAACTCCACACAGAAAGGTCCCGAGCCCGGGATTGAACCCAGGACTACTCAGTACCTCCGTATTGTGATGCAGACGCACTAACCCCTCTTTCACCGTGCTGCCCCTTGTCAGAGTAGTTTTATTGCAATATACTTTTTACTTTTACTGGAGCATTTTTGTGACGAAGAAACACTACATATACTCTGTTACATTGAGTTTCAGTCCCATCGTTTATTTTATTTATATCACAATTGTTTATAATCTATTAGATGGATAGTTAAGGCTTTTTCCCCAATCCCCAAAAACCTCATCATTCTTGGTGACTTCAAAGCGAGAGTGGGCGCTGACCACGACTCATGGCCTTCCTGTCTTGGACACTTCGGAGTTGGCAAGGTCAATGAGAACGGGCAACGGCTACTGGAGTTCTGTTCCGACCATAACCTTTGCGTGACCAACTCCTACTTTCAGATGAAACCACAGCACAACGTGACATAGCGCCATACCCGCTCAAAGCATTGGCATCAGACAACTTTGTGCTCGTTACTCGTAGTTACCACAGTGCAGACTGCGACACCGACCATTCACTCGTCTGTTGCATGATCAAGCTACAACCAAAAATGTTCCACAACTCCAAACAGATAGGAAAGCCCCGCATTGATTCCACCAGCATGCATCTTCCAGAGAAAGTAGAAGAGTTTGCCAAGTCCCTCGACAACATCCTATTTGAAGAACACCAGCACTACTCTGTCTCCGAGAAATGGGGCCAAATCAGAGAGGCCATTCAGAAAACAGCCCTTGCAAGATCTCCAAAAACAACGACTGGTTTGTTGCCAAGTCCAGCGAGATGACCCCCGTCATTGAAGCAAAGCGTGCTGCCCTCGCTGAATACAAACGCTCCCCAAATGAAAAGTCCCTGCAAGCACCGAGAACTACAAGAAGCAACGTGCAACTGACTGCAAGACATGGTGCCAATGAATACTGGCAACAACTCAGTGAATCCAACCAGTCCGCAGCTACCTCAAGTAACATCAGAAGGATGTACGAGGGCATCAAGACTGCTTTAGGCCCAACACAGAGCAAAACAGCCCCCCTAAAGACCACCAGTGGGGAAGGAAGTTATCACTGACAGGGGTAAGCAGATGGACAGATGGGTAGAGCACTATTCAGAACTCTACTCCAGAGACAACACTGTAGTCGTCTCAGCCCTTGATGCCATTGAACAGCTGCCCATCATGCTGAACTTCACAAAGCGATCGACATCTTAGCGAGTGGCAAAGCACCTGGTACTGATGGCATCCCCCCAGACCTCATCAAGCGCTGTAAAGACACCCTCCTGCAGCCTTTGCATGATGTCCTCTGCCAGTGCTGGAAAGAGGGAGCCGTGCCGCAAGACAGGAGAGATGCCAAGATTGTCACCCTTTTTCAAAAATAAGGGTGACAGGAGCGACTGTGACAATTACAAGGGCATCTCCCTCCTGAATATCATAGGGAAACTCTATGCCCGTGTCGTGCTTGTGCGCCTTCAGAAACTTGCTGAGCGCGTTTACCCGGATTCTCAATGAGGCTTTTGCGCCAAACGGTCTACAGTGGACATGATATTCTCCCTACGCCAACTTCAGGAGAAATGCAGGGAACAACAGAAGCCCCTGTACATATCTTTCATTGACTTGACCAAGGCTTTCGACCTGGTTAGCAGAGAAGGGCTCTTCAGCATCCTACTCAAGATTGGACGCCCTCCAAAGCTCTGTAGTCTCATTAGATATTCTCATGACAACGTGAAAGCAACCATCCAGTATCAGGGTAGCATGTCCAACCCATTTGACAATAAGAGCGGAGTCAAGCAAGGTTGCGTCCTTGCTCCTACCCTTTTCGGCATCTTCTTTGCCCTGCTCATCAAACATGCTTTTGGGAATGCAACAGAAGGGGTATATCTACGTACCAGATCTGACGGCCGACTTTTCAACCTAGCCCGTCTTAAAAAGCAAGGACTAAAGTCCGTGAGACAATCATCCGGGACATTCTCTCTGCTGATGATTCCGCCGTCATTTTGCACACTGAACAAGAACTCCAGTGCCTTATGGACAGATTCCCCCAGGCCTGCAAAGACTTCGGGCTTAAAGGGTAACATTATCACAATTTCAGAAGGGTTAAAACCAATAAAAATCAGTTCCCAGTGGCTTATTTTATTTTTTGAATTTTTTTTTCAAAATTTTACCCGTCCCAGAATATCCCTAAAAAAAGCTTTAAAGTGCTTGATTTTCGCTATTTGCTTAAGCCACTGTCCATTTCCCTGTGACGTCACATAGCGATCCAATACAAACAATGGCGAATAGCGCAGCAAGATATAGCGACATTAGCTCAGATTCAGACTCGAATTTCAGTGGCTTAAGCGATTCAACAGATTACGCATGTATTGAAACAGATGGTTGGAGTATGGAGGCAGATAGCGAAAACGAAATTGAAGAAGAAACCGAAGCTATTGAGCGAATAGCTATTGACGCTATTCGGCCATGCATGTCTGCGTTAGCATCGCCGGTAAAATGTGCAGACCAACTGATCAGGACTTTCGCATTGACACTGGATCAACTTAAATCCGTCGATTGGTAAGTGTTTGTTTCGCATTAAATGTGGGTGGAAGGAAACGCTGGATGTAAATATAGTTGCATATGTACATACGGGTAGCTTAAATAGCATGTTAGCATCGATTAGCTGGCAGTCATGCCGCGACGAAATATGTCTGATTAGCACATAAGTCAATAACATCAACAAAACTCACCTTTGTGATTTCTTTGACTTTATCGTTGGGAATGCATCTGCTTTGAGTGTCGCAGGATATCCAGACCTTCTTGTCATCTCTGTGCCATCTCTGTCGTAGCATCGCCGGTAAAAACCAAACGAGGGACTTTCGCATCTCTTGACACTGGAGCAACTTAAATCCGTCGATTGCTAAGTGTTTGTTTGGCATTAAATGTGGGTGGAGGGAAAGGCTGCAATATGCATAATGCTGCAATATGTACACAGCTAGCCTAAATTGCATGTTAGCAACGATTAGCATGCCGTGCATGCTAATCGTCGGTGTGTTGTCGGAGGGATTTGTCCACGGGTGTCTCCGACAACACACCGACAAGGCATGATGTCTCCAAGGTACCGGAAAACAGTAAAAAAAAAACGGAAAATAACAGAGCTGACTTGACTCGATGCGTGTGATGTGGTAGGGAAAACTGGCGTTGAGTACCGATGTCACGTCACGTTCTGACGTCGTTGCTCAGAGAGGGATAAACAGAAAGGCGTTTGATTCGCCAATATTCACCCATTTAGAGTTCGGAAATCGGTTAAAAAAATATATGGTCTTTTTTCTGCAACATCAAGGTCTGGTGATAATGTTCCCCTTTAACATCAGCCTAAAAAAGACCAATGTGCTGGGTCAGGAAGTGAACACTGCACCAGCCGTCACAATCGATGAGTACCAACTGGAAGTCGTAAACCAATTCACATACCTGGGATCCACCTTCAATGACAATCTGTCTCTCGATGGTGAGATCAACAAACGTATCGGCAATGCTGCCACAATCGTAGGGCGCCTCACGACCCGCGTCTGGGACAACCGGAAGCTGATAACTCCTACCATGAGGGCAGTGTACAACGCCTGCATTGTCAGCATTCTTCTCTACGGCAGCGAAACGTGGACAACATATTCCAAACAGGAGCGCAAACTGAACACCTTCCACATGTGCTGCCTTCGCCGAATCCTCAACATCCATTGGAGTAACAAGGTGTCGAATGCCCAGGTCCTCGAACGCGCTGGTCTTCATACCATGCTCACGCTGCTCAGACAACGCAGGCTACGTTGGATTGGCCACAAGTGCCATATGGAGGATGGACATCCAGTATGGCGAACTTGCCTCTGGCAAGAGATCTGTTGGCCGGCCAAAACTGCGCTTCAAAGATGTCTGCAAGCCGGACATGAAAGCCCTGGACATAAAACACTGAAAATTGGGAAGATGCAGCGGCTGACCGCAGCAAATGGCACAGTGTCCTTTTCAAACAGCTGAAGACTGGGCGAGGAAAAAAACCCATGCCACAGCCAATTAAAATAGAACCAAACGGAAAACGAGCACTCCTGCTGTTGTGCCTTTCATCTACATCTGCAGTCAATGCCACCGTGTTTGCCTCTCCCACATCGGACTCATCAGCCACAGCAGGCGTTGTCGCTGAGTTTAAACTTGACCTCTGGACTGGCGCAGTTTCCACAGTCATTACGACTGACGGAGGCCTGATGGATGGATGGATTAATTGAGGCTTGCAAAGACGTATTAATTTGTCAGCGAGCCTTCACTTGGCTCTTTTTCCCCAATCCAATGTACAAAACCCAAAACCAGTGAAGTTGGCACGTTGTGTAAGTCGTAAATAAAAACCGAATACAATGATTTGCAGATCCTTTTCAACCTATATTCAATTGAATAGACTGCAAAGACAAGATATTTATTGTTTGAACTGAGAAACTTTTTTTTTTTTCTTGCAAATAGTCATTTACTTAGAATTTAATGGCAGCAACACATTGTAAAGAAGTTGGTAGAAGGGCATTTTTACCACTGTTACATGGCCTTTCCTTTTAGCAACACTCAGTAAACATTTGGGAACTGAGGAGACCATTTTTTGAAGCTTTTCAGGTGTAATTCTTTCCCATTCTTACTTGATGTCATATTTTACGCTTTATAATGCACCACACATTTTCAATGGGAGACAGGTTGTCAGAGTTGCCACAGACAGTTTGTTTGTGTTTTAGTTTCTCCTCTGTGTGTTTAGTATTTCCTGTCCTTAGTTCCTTTCTAGTGCTCTTATTTTGGTTCAGCTTCCTGTTTGTCTCCCTGTGTCCTGTTTTCACTCAGCTGCGGCTGATTGGCATCTGGTCACACCTGATGTCAATCGGCCAACTCCTATTTTACCTGCTTTGTTCCTCCAGTCAGTGCTGGATCATTGTATTGTCTTGTCGTTGCCACATGTTGTTCTCGTGTCTTTGCGGCCTGTCTTGTCTGGCATCGTTACAGCTACTACCTGTTGTGCTACATTTTGTCCTTGTCGTCGTAGCGGTAAGCTGTTTTTGTTAGCCATTAGCTGTTTTCAGTTTTTCTGTTTGCTACCCACTAGCTTCCATGCTAAAGTTACTTTTTGTTTTCTAGCTCCCAGTGCTAGCTCCCTTAGTTTGTTATTCCGCCCACGTGCGTGCTTTTTGTTTGTTCTTGTTTAGTTTTAATTAAATAATGTTTTCTTGCTCAATGCCTCCTTCCTTCTCTGCATCTTGGGGTTCATCATCAAATAATTCTGACACAGGTCTGGACTACAGGCAGGCCAGTCTAGTACCTACGCTCTTTTACTATGAAGCCACGCTGGTTTAACACGTGGCTTGGCGTTGTCTTTCTGAAATAAGCAGGGGCGTCCTGATTATGTTGCTCCAAAACCTGTAAGTACCTTTCAGCATTAATGGTGCCCTCACAGATGTGTAAGTTACCCATGCCTTGGGCATTAATACACAGCCATATCATCACCGATGCTGACTTTTGAACTTTGCACCTATAACAATCCGGATGGTTCTTGTCCTCTTTAGTCCGGAGGACACAACGTCCACTGTTTCCCAAAAACTATTTGAAATGTGGACTCGTCAGACAACAGAACACTTTTACTCTTTGCATCAGTGGCTTAAAACGTAGCTTGGCATTGTCTTCCTCAACTTTCTCAGTCTTTGTCGCCACTTGTGCCAGCTTTTTTGAAAACATTTTGCACGCAACAAATTCCAAATTAGCTATCCAATCAATCCATTTTCTACCGCTTATTCCAAGAACCGGTAAAAATAGCTACTAAATAAATCACAACTTACTCAATACTTGAGTAGTGTTTTCACGCAGTACTTAATTACTCTTACTCAAGTCATTATTTTGATTGCTAATTTTTACTTTTACTTGAGTCATATTATTCAAAAGTAACAGTTCTCTTACTTGAGTACAATTTTTGGGTACATTGAACTAGATACATACAGATAAATACCACATTTTCCAGACTATAGGCTGCTACTTTGAACCCTGCAGCTTACACCGGGTAACTTTGTATTTTTGCCTCATTCCTGTGAGAATCCTTCGTGTGCTCGAAACGTTAAAGAGTGGAACTATCCAGGGCCAGCTGCAGTGTGCACAAACCACCATGTACCATCTGTGAGCTGATCATACTGTATCTCTTTCTCTTTCGGACTTATCAGGTTTTCTCAGGTCTGTAGCACAATCTTCACACATTCTTCACTCACGCTTTGAGTGAGGGATGAGGCGAAATATAACTGAGCTCCACTCCATAAAAAAGCAGCTAATTTATGGATTTTTCTTCGCCCACAGCCATAATGCTTTGTGTTCAACAAATAGTTTTCATATAACACCGACAAAGATACCGAAAAGGTGTGTTATTGTTTGTGCTATAGCGCCGTCTTTTGGAAAAATTTGCTCCACTCAGGCGATGTGGGTTGAAAATGTTCTTGAACCGGAAGTGCAAAGGTCCCTAGCGTTACTGCTTGAAAGGGTTCTTCATTCATCACTACAAGCAACCTTTCTAAGTTTTACAATATAACTAAAGCTATTCATATTTACTAAACCGTCCTGTGTGTGATGTCTGTAGGAGTGTTTTCATGCATATTCATACACTATATTGTAATGTAATCAAGCTAGCGTCATTAGCATTAAGGTTTATACTATATAATTTAAAAGCGTCTGTGTTAGTATTAATAATTTACAATGGCATTCTTTTTGTATCGTTTCAGTTAAGTAGCAACAAATAGTTTTCGTATAACACCGACAAAGACACTGTAATGGTTCGTTATTGTTTGTGCTATAGCGCCGTCTTTTGGAAAACTTTGTTCAACTCAGGCGATGCGGGTTGAAAATGTTCTTCTTGTTTCGTGCCTTGAACCGGAAGTGCAAAGGTCCAAAGCGTTACCGCTCGAAAGGATTCTTCATTCATCACTCCAAGCAACCTTTGTAAGTTTTACAACATAACTAAAACCATTAATATTTACTAAACCGTCCAGTGTGTGATGTCTGTAGGGGTGTTTTCATGCATATTTATACATGCTATTGTAATGTAATCAAGGTAGCGTCATTAGCATTAGGGTATATACTATATCATTTACAAGCGTCTGTGTTAGTATTAATAACTTAAAATGGCATTCTTTTTGTATTGTTTCAGTTAAAGGCCTACTGAAATGAGATTTTCTTATTCAAACGGGGAGAGCAGGTCCATTCTATGTGTCATACTTGATCATTTCGCGGTTTTGCCATATTTTTGCTGAAAGGATTTAGTAGAGAACATCGACGATAAAGTTTGCAACTTTTAGTCGCTGATAGAAAAGCCCTGCCTTTACGATGATGTCACCCGTTGAAGGCTCCTCACATCCTCACATTGTTTTTAATGGGAGCCTCCAACAAAAAGAGCTATTTGGACCGAGAAAACGACAATTTTCCTATTAATTTGAGCGAGGATGAAAGATTTGTGTTTGAGGATAATGATAGCGACGGACGAGAAAACAAAAAACAAAAAATCAAGTAAAAAAAATTCAGATTCAGATTTTTTTAGACACATTTACTAGGATAATTTTAGGAAATCCCTTATCTTTCTATTGTGTTACTACTGTTTTAGTGAGTTTAATAGTACCTGATAGTCGGAGGGATTTGTCCAAGGGTGTCTTGAGGACAGTGTCTGATGGAAGTCGACGGCAGCTGTACGGACGGCATAAGCATAGCTGATCTGCGGTAAGTGGCGACTTCTTACCACAATTTTATCACCGAAAACTGCTGGTTGACATTTGGTCGGGATCCATGTTCGCTTGACCGCTCTGATCCATTGGAAAGCTTCACCTCTGGGAATTTTAAACAAGGAATCTCCGTGTGTTTGTGTAGCTAAAGGCCAAAACTTCCCAACTCCATCTTTCTACTTTGACTTCTCCATTATTAATTGAACAAATTGAAAAAGATTCAGCAACACAGATGTCCAAAATATTGTGTAATTATGCGGTTAAAGCAGACGTCTTTTAGCTGTGTGTGTGTGCAGCGCTGATATTTCCTAACAGTTCGTGACATCACGCGTACACGTCATCATTCCGCAACGTTTTCAACAAGAAACTCCCCGGAAATTTAAAATTGCAATTTAGTAAACTAAAAAGGCCGTATTGGCATGTGTTGCATTGTTAATATTTCATCATTGATATATAATCTATCAGACTGCGTGGTGGGCAGTAGTGGTTTCAGTAGGCGTTTAAGTAGCAAAATAAATAATTTTCATATAACACCGACATATAGCGCCGTCTTTTGCAAAAATTTGCTCAACTCAGGCGATGCGAGTTGAAAATGTTCTTCCTGTTTCTTGCCTTGAACAGGAAATGCAAAGGTCCATAGTCTTACCGCTCGATAGGATTCTTCATTCATCATTCCAAGCAACCTTTGTAAGTATTACAATATAACTAAAACCATTCATATTTACTAAACCGTCCTGTGTGTGATGTCTGTAGAAGTGTTTTTATGTATATTTATGCATGCTATTGTAATGTAATCAAGCTAGCCTCATTAGCATTAGGGTATATACTAGATCAGTGTTCCCCAACAACCGGGCCGTGGCCCGGTACCAGGCCGTGGCCCGATTGGTACCGGGCCGCAGCCGAATTTTTTATTCATTTTATTAAAAATAAAATAAAATAAAAATAAATATATATATGCATATATATATATATATATATATATATTTATTTATTTTATTTTTTTTAATGTATTTTTTTCAAAAATTAAATTAACACAAAAAACACAATATACACTTACAATGAGTGGACCAACCACAAAATCCTCCCTTTTTCATGACAAAAACGTTCTTTTTTCATGACAAAGAAAAAAAGAAGAAGAAAAAAAAGGATATATAACCCCTCAGTTCATCACCTCACACCCATCTTGCACAAACTGCACTGGCTCCCTTTCAGGTGAATAATTAAGGTCATCCACAACTTTACTCAGCACTGATACAACGTTGATTATACTTATTGTTTAGTCTTTATTTGAAGGGACAATGCACAGAAACACTAGGCTCAAAGACAGATATGTTCTGTACCATCCATCCATCCATCCATCATCTTACGCTTATCCGAGGTCGGGTCGCGGGGGCAGCAGCCTAAGCAGGGAAGCCCAGACTTCCCTATCTCCAGCCACTTCGTCTAGCTCTTCCCGGGGGATCCCGAGGCGTTCCCAGGCCAGCCGGAAGACATAGTCTTCCAAACGTGTCCTGGGTCTTCCCCGTGGCCTCCTACCAGCTGGACGTGCCCTAAACACATCCCTAGGGAGGCGTTCGGGTGGCATCCTGACCAGATGCCCGAACCACTTCATCTGGCTCCTCTCGATGTGGAGGAGCAGCGGCTTTACGTTGAGCTCCTCCCGGATGGCAGAGCTTCTTACCCTATCTCTAAGGGAGAGCCCCGCCACCCGGCGGAGGAAACTCATTTCGGCCGCTTGTACCCGTGATCTTATCCTTTCGGTCATGACCCAAAGCTCATGACCAAAGGTGAGGATGGGAACGTAGATCGACCGGTAAATTGAGAGCTTTGCCTTCCGGCTCAGCTCCTTCTTCACCACAACGGATCGATATAACGTCCGCATTACTGAAGACGCCGCACCGATCCGCCTGTCGATCTCACGATCCACTCTTCCCCCACTCGTGAACAAGACTCCTAGGTACTTGAACTCCTCCACTTGGGGCAGGGTCTCCTCCCCAACCCGGAGATGGCACTCCACCCTTTTCCGGGCGAGAACCATGGACTCGGACTTGGAGGAGCTGATTCTCATTCCGTTCTGTACCAGATTATAGCTAAATAGCTAATTTCCATCTGCAGTCCCTGGCTACCTAAATTACCTGGATACCTTTAAAACTGACTACAAAACAATGTTGCAAAATAGTTGTAATTGTAAATGGAGACAAAGTTGTATCAACATTACCCAATTTCAATGGTCAAGTCAACGTCACAACCTAACATTGAACAAATATGATCAAAAAGCTTGTTGTTTCAACGTTGTATTTGTGTTGTAGAATAATGGTTACCAAAATTCAACAGTCGAGTCAACGCCAGAACCCAACGTTGATTAAATGTCGTCAAAAATCATGTTGTTTCAACGTTGTATTTGTCTTGTAGAATAGTGGTTGGGAATTGACCAACACTCAATGGTCAAGTCAACGCCAGAACCCAATATTGATTAAACGTCGTCAAAAATCATGTTGTTTTAATGTTAGGTTTGAGTTGTAGAATAATTGTTGGGAATTGACCAAAATTCA